>NC_141876.1:303237080-303388080 GCF_056163025.1 Triticum urartu
AATAAACAATGATAGAAATAGCTAGTGGATAGGAAAATAATATAATGGAGAATAGACCCGGGGCCATAGGTTTCACTAGTGGCTTCTCTCAAGATAGCAAATTCTACGATGGGTGAACAAATTACTGTCGAGCAATTGATAGAAAAGCACATAGTTATGAGAATATCTAGGCATGATCATGTATATAGGCATCACGTCCATGACAAGTAGACCGAAATGATTCTGCATCTACTACTATTACTCCACACATCGACCGCTATCCAGCATGCATCTAGAGTATTAAGTACATAAGAACAGAGTAACGCATTAGGCAAGATGACATGATGTAGAGGGATAAACTCAAGCAATATGATATAAACCCCATCTTTTTATCCTTGATGGCAACAATACAATACGTGCCTTGCTTCCCCTGTTGTCACTAGGAAAGGACACCACAAGATTGAACCCAAAGCTAAGCACTTCTCCCATTGCAAGAAAGATCAATCTAGTAGGCCAAACCATACTGATAATTTGAAGAGACTTGCAAAGATATTAAATCATGCATAAAAGAATTCAAAGAAGAATCAAATATTTTTCATAGATAAGCCGGATCATAAACCCACAATTCATCGGATCTCGACAAACACACCGCAAAAAGAATTACATCGAATAGATCTCTAAGAGAATCGAGGAGAACTTTGTATTGAGATCCAAAGAGAGAGAAGAAGCCATCTAGCTAATAACTATGGACCCGAAGGTCTGTGGTAAACTACTCACACATCATCGAACAGGCTATGGTGTTGATGTAAAAGCCCTTCATGATCGATTCCCCCTCCGGCGGAGTGCCGGAAAAGGCCCCAAGATGGGATCTCATGGGTACAGAAGGTTGCGGCGGTGGAAAAAGGGTTTCGTGGTGCTCCTGGATGTTTTTGGGGTATATGGGTATATATAGGAGGAAGAAGTACGTCGTTGGAGCTGCGTGGGGCCCACGAGGGTGGGTGGCACGCCTACCACCCTGGGCGCGCCCTCCTGCCTCATGGCCTCCTCGCTTCTTTCTTGACGTCCACTCCAAGTCTCCCGGATCACATTTGTTCCAAAAATAACTCTCTCGAAGGTATCATTCCGTTTGGATTCCATTTGATATTCCTGTTCTGCGGAACACTAAAATAGGCAAAAAAAACATCAATTTGCACTGCGCCTTTGGTTAATAGGTTAGTCCCAAAAATAATTTAAAAGTGCATGACAAAGCCCACTAAACATCCAAAACAGATAATATAATAGCATGGAACAATCAAAAACTATAGATATATTGGAGACGTATCAAGCATCCCCAAGCTTAATTCCTGCTCGTCCTCGAGTAGGTAAATGATAAAAACAAAAAAATTGATGTGGAATGCTACCTAGCATAATTATTAATGTAATTTTCTTTATTGTGGCATGAATGTTCAGATCCGAAAGATTCAAGACAAAAGTTTAATATTGATATAAAAATAATAATACTTCAAGCATACTAACAAAGCAATCATGTCTTCTCAAAATAACATGGCCAAAGAAAGTCATCCCTACAAAATCATATAGTCTGGCTATGCTCTATCTTCATCACACAAAATATTTAAATCATGCACAACCCCGATGACAATCCAAGCAATTGTTTCATACTTTTGATGTTCTCAAACCTTTTCAATCTTCACGCAATACATGAGCGTGAGCCATGGATATAACACTATAGGTGGAATAGAATGGTGGTTGCGGAGAAGACAAAAAAGGAGAAGATAGTCTCACATCAACTAGGCATATAAACGGGCTATGGAGATGCCCATCAATAGATATCAATGTGAGTGAGTAGGGATTGCCATGCAACGGATGCACTAGAGCTATAAGTGTATGAAAGCTCAACAAAAGAAACAAAGTGGGTGTGCATCCAACTCGCTTGCTCACGAAGACCTAGGGCATTTTGAGGAAGCCCATCATTGGAATATACAAGCCAAGTTCTATAATGTAAAATTCCCACTAGTATATGAAAGTGACAACATAGGAGACTCTCTATCATGAAGATCATGGTGCTACTTTGAAGCACGAGTGTGGTAAAAGGATAGCAACATTGTCCCTTCTCTCTTTTTCCCTCGTCTTTTTTTATTTGGGCATTTTCTTTTTTTATGGCCTCTTTTTTTTCTTCTTTTTTTATTTTTCGTCCGGAGTCTCATCCCGACTTGTGGGGGAATCATAGTCTCCATCATCCTTTCCTCACTTGGGACAATGCTCTATTAATGATGATCATCACACTTTTATTTACTTACAACTCAATACTTAGAACAAAATATGACTCTATGTGAATGCCTCTGGTGGTGTACCAGGATGTGCAATGAATCAAGAGTGACATGTATGAAAGAATTATAAAGGTGGCTTTCCCACAAATACGATGTCAACTACATGATCATGCAAAGCAATATGACAATGATGAAGCCTTTCATAATAAATGAAACGACAGTAAGTTGCATGGCAATATATCTCGGAATGGCTATGGAAATGCCATAATAGGTAGGTATGGTGGCTGTTTTGAGGAAGGTATATGGTGGGTTTATGGTACCGGCAAAAGTTGCGCGGTACTAGAGAGGCTAGCAATGGTGGAAGGGTGAGAGTGCGTATAATCCATGGACTCAACATTAGTCATAAAGAACTCACATATTTATTGCAAAAATCTATTAGTTATCGAAACAAATTACTACGCGCATGCTCCTAGGGGGATAGATTGGTAGGAAAAGACCATCGCTCGTCCCCGACCGCCACTCATAAGGAAGACAATCAATAAATAAATCATGCTCCAACTTCATCACATAATGGTTGACCATACGTGCATGCTACGGGAATCACAAACTTTAGAACAAGTATTTCTCAAATTGACAACTACTCAACTAGCATGACTCTAATATCACCATCTTCATATCTCAAAACAATCATCAAGTATCAAACTTCTCATAGTATTCAATGCACTTTTTATGAAAGTTTTTATTATACCCATCTTGGATGCCTATCATATTAGGATTAATTTTATAGCCAAAGCAAATTACCATGCTATTCTAAAAGACTCTCAAAATAATATACGTGAAGCATGAGAGATCAATAATTTCTATAAAATAAAGCCACCACCATGCTCTTAAAATATAAGTGAAGCACTAGAGCAAAATTATCTAGCTTAAAAGATATAAGTGAAGCACATAGAGTATTCTAATAAATTCCGATTCATGTTGTCTCTCCAAAATGTGTGTACAGCAAGGATGATTGTGGTAAACTAAAAAGCAAAGACTCAAATCATACAAGACGCTCCAAGCAAAACACATATCATGTGGTGAATAAAAATACAGCCTCAAGTAAAGTTACCGATGGACGAAGACGAAAGAGGGGATGCCTTCCGGGGCATCCCCATGCTTAGACTTTTGGTTGTACTTGACGTTTACCTTGGGGTGCCTTGGGCATCCCCAAGCTTAGGCTCTTGCCACTCCTTATTCCAAAATCCATCAAATCTTTACCCAAAACTTGGAAACTTCACAACACAAGACTCAACAGAAAATCTCATGAGTTCCGTTAGTATAAGAAAACAAACCACCACTTAAAGGTACTGTAATGAACTCATTCTTTATTTATATTGGTGTTAAACCTACTATATTCCAACTTCTCTATGGTCCATACCCCCCGATACTAGCCATAGATTCATCAAAATAAGCAAACAACACACGAAAAACAGAATCTGTCAAAAACAATACAGTCTATAGTAATATGTAGGTTTTGAAATTTTATATAGCCCCAAAAATACTTAAATAAATTGGTTGACGTGAGGAATTTGTCTATTAATCATCGGAAAAAAGAATCAACCTAATCGCACTCTCCAGTAAAAAAATGGCAGCAAATCTCGTGAGCGCTAAAGTTTCTGTTTTTACAGCAAGATCGCAAAGACTTCCCCCAAGTCTTCCCAAAGGTTCTACTTGGCACGAACGCTAATTAAAACATAAAACCACATATAAACAGAATCTAGAAGAATTATTTATTACTAAACAGTAACAAAAAACAATAAACAAAAATAAAATTGGGTTGCCTCCCAACAAGCGCTGTCGTTTAACGCCCCTAGCTAGGCATTGATAATTTTAATGATGCTCACATGAAAGATAGCAATTGAAACACGAAGGGAGCATTGTAACACCCATGATGCGGCTATATCTCCCACGTGTCGGGGCATGACTTAGAGGCATAGCCGCATGGTAGGTTTATCACAAGAGGGGTAATCTTCACACAATCACATGTACTGAATAAGAAAGGGATAAAGAGTTGGCTTACAATCGCCACTTCACACAAATACAAGTTAACATACATCATCAAGAATACAATCAAGGTCCGACTATAGAACCAAAATAAAAGAAGACAACCCCTAATGCTAGATCCCCGATCGTCTCAGATGGGCTCCACTACTGATCAACAGGAAACGAAACAACACAACGAACACGATCTTCATCGAGCTCCCATTTGAGCTCGGTTGCGTCATTTGCACTGGTATCATCGGGACCTGCAACTGTTTGGAAGTATCTGTGAGCCACGAGGACTCGGCAATCTCACACTCGCGAGATCAAGACTATTTAAGCTTTTGGGTAGGAAAAGGTAGTGAGGTGGAGCTGCAGCAAGCACTAAGCATATATGGTGGCTAACACACGCAAATAAGAGCGAGAAGAGAAGCAATGCAACGGTCGAGAAACTAGAAGTGATCAAGAAGTGATCCTGAAACTACTTACGTTCAAGCATAACACAAGACCGTGTTCACTTCCCAGACTCCGCCGAGAAGAGACCATCATGGCTACACACGCGGTTGATGCATTTAAATTAAGTTAAGTTTCAAGTTCTCTACAACCGGACATTAAAAAATTCCCATCTTCTCATAACTGCGGGCACGGCTTTCGAAAGTTCAAAACCCTGCAGGGGTGTCCCAACTTAGGCCATCACAAGCTCTCACAGTCAACGAAGGATATTCCTTCTCCCGGGAAGACCCAATCAGTCTCGAAATCCCGGTTACAAGACATTTCGACAATGGTAAAACAAGACCAGCAAAGCCGCCCGAATGTGTCGACAAATCCCGATAGGAGCTGCACATATCTCGTTCTCAGGGCACACCGGATTGTCCAAGATTCTGATAGGCCAACCCAGAGTTGCCCCTCGTGGCCACCGGCGGCTGATAGGTTGGACCAACACTTAGAGGAGCACTGGCCTGGGGGTTTGAAATAAATATGACCCTCGGGCTCCAGAAACCCGAGGGAAAAAGGCTTAGGTGGCAAATGGTAAAACCAAGGTTGGGCCTTGCTGGAGGAGTTTTATTCAAAGCGAACTGTCAAGGGGGTCCCATTCCCCCAACCACGTAAGGAATGCAAAATCAAGGAACATAACACTGGTATGACGGAAACTAGGGCGGCAAGAGTGGAACAAAACACCAGGCATAAGGCCGAGCCTTCCACCCTTTACCAAGTATATAGATGCATTAAAGTAAACAAGATATAATAATGATATCCCAACAAAACCCATGTTCCAACAAGGAACAAACTTCAATCTTCACCTGCAACTAGCAATGCTATAAGAGGGGCTGAGCAAGGTGGTAACATAGCCAAACAACGGTTTGCTAGGAAAGGTGGATTAGAGGCTTGACATGGCAATATGGGAGGCATGATATAGCAAGTGGTAGGTATCGCGGCATAGCAATAGAGCGAGCAACTAACAAGCAAAGATAGAAGTGAATTCGAGGGTATGATCATCTTGCCTGAGATCCCGCAAGGAAGAAAAACGAGTCCTTGAAGAAGACAAACGGACGTTGTCGAACGGATCCTCACAAGCGCGACGTTATCGGAACTAACCCAAAGAAGCAACACCGGAAAGAAGCAAACAACATGGTAAACAACCATCACATAATCATGGCATGATGCACAACCAAGTATGATGCATGTCCGGTTTAATGATACATGGCATGGAAAAGTGCACAAACAATCCTACAAATTAAGTGGAGCTCAATATGCAACGAGTTGCATATTGACGGAACACCGCATGACTTATTTAGTTCACTCCCGGTTAGGTACTCAACAATATTAAATGTTGTTAAACATGGCAAGAGGTGAAGCATATGAAAACTACCTATCTAGGCAAGTTTAAATGAGGCCGGAAATAACAAACAACAATTCCGGTAAATCCCCACATGCAATATTTGAATTTGGTACTGATCTGCCCTAAACACAATTTTAGAGTTTTTAAACATTCAAAGTAATTCCACCATGATAATCTATGCATTTTTATTACCCATTTACATATAAAGTTTATTAAATTTGGAGCTACGGTTGAATAGTTATGAATTAAATCATTTTAACATGGCATATGAGCAAATTAATGCAAACAGCAAATTAAACATCTCAAACATGCATGAAAGTTGGATATTATGAAACTAGACACAATTTTAAGCATTTTTCATATATAAAGTTTTTACAAAATATGCATGGTTGGTGATTTATTAAATGCATTAAACTTAGGGGGTTTCTGCAAAACTGGTTTTCTCTGGATAAAGCTAAAATCGCAGCAGCAGGAAAAAAACACTACAGGCCGAAATTGGCTGGCCCAATAGTGCACAGGGGGCGTTGGATCTGATGCTCACAATGGGCTTGGCCCGTTCGGTGGAGGGTGAAGTAGCAGGCCGGCGTGGCATGCGACTGGGCCTGGTGGATCTGGTTGCTGGCAGGCTGGATCGAACGAGGTGGAGGGGGCACGGTCAACGCGCTCATTCTCGAGCGGAAGGCGTAGCAGAGGCGCTGGCGGCTGGGAGCAGAGCTCCGGCGAGCGGGACGAAGGGGTGGCAAGGCGAGGGACTTGGGTGGCGGGGAGGACCGAGAACGGCGGAAATGGTCGAGACTCGATGGATCTGGCCGGCGATTGGACTTGGCGGTGATTGGAGCTCAGGGACGCCCTGGTTTCTCCTGTCCAACAGAGAAGACAAGGAGAGCAGGGGAGGTTAGAGGGACAGGAAGGAGGGGAAGGACGACGGAGAGGACGCGACGGGGGCCTGCTTGCTGGCTTACTCCGGCATGGTGGCGGGGTCGAGGTTGGAGGCGCACGACGACGGCCGAGCTCGGACGCATGGGCAGAGGAGGAACATGACAACGGGGCTCGGGTGCTCGGTGGCGTGGGAGCGGGACAACGAAGGCGCAGCAGCGACGGAACTTGGGGAGGCGGCCGAGACGAGCAGATCCGGGCGCGTGGCGGCGTTCTCTGGCGAGGTGGCGCGCTGGCGGAGCTGAAGGAGGCGACGCACGTCCTCTATTCAAAAGACAGAGAGCTTCAGATTTAGAGAGAGAAACGACAGGAGAAGGAGAACAAAGGGAGAGAGAGGGTCGAGGCCGGTCCTGGTCGACGGGGAAGACAGAGCGCGGTCCAGGTGGCTGGGTGCGCCGGCGGCGACGGTGCCATGTGGTGGTGAGAGCAAACGGGAGGAGCTCAGGCAGGTGGTCGGATGGGGAATCGGCAGTGGATCGATGGATAGGATCGATGGGGAAAACGAGGAAGGTGGTGGCGGCATGGGGATTGATGGATGGGACAGCTCCCCTAGGTTTTAGGGTTTGGTCTTATTGATATAGCAAATGGATTTTCGGATAGGGGCATTTGGTCCCTCCGATCTTAATCGGACAGTTCAGAAAGAATAGGCTAGGGAGTCCAAATAATAAAACAGAGATGTTTTATAGACGTTTGGGGATGATCTGGACCCAACGGTGATGACTTTCCAGGTCGGGTCCGGGACAGCTTTTCGGACGTGCGCGCGAGGAGGGCCGCGGGCTGACGAGAGAGGTTAGGTTGGGCCTAGTGGTAGGTAGTGGACTGTGCAGAAGGCCTCAGGTGTGAGAAGAGAAGAGAAGAGATAGAGAGAGAGAGAGACCCGGCAGCCGTTTCCGGTGTCCGAAAATGTCCGACGATTTGACCGACTATAATGTTGCTATAGTTATCCGTTGGGGCATCAAACGATCTCCGAATGCGATGAAATTTGACAGGCGGTCTATCTACACTATAATAAGACTTCACGCGAACTTTAAACCCATTCCGATAACATCTCCCATCCACTTATAAAATAATATTTTGGACGTGCCGCGGGCGCGTGCGAGTGTGTCTGGGCACAGAACGGACAACGGATGGAACTGGGGGAACCCGAACGGATGCAAGTTTTGAAAACATGATGATGCAAAGCACATGATGACATGACAAGATGCAACACTCAAGTGAAAGACATGGCAACGACGGCGAATAACTGGAAGACAACTGGCGCATCGGACTCGGGGCGTCACAACACTCCACCACTACGAGAGGATCTCGTCCCGGCATCTAGGATGGCACCGGAGGGAAACGGAAGAGGAAGAGAAGAGATAAAACTAAGTTGCGTCTTTGACAAACAAGTGAAACCAATGAACCTTGAGAGGTTGAACAAATTTAAAGAAAGAATACGACAAAGATGAACAAAGTTGAAAACACTCCGTTAGAAAAGAGGAACAAGGAAGAACAAATTCGGACAGCGCTCCGGTTGAAAAGAGATGTAAGACTTTGATAAGATGAAAAGAACTTGAGCAGAGGGCACAACACTCCAGTTGAATGGATAAGCAATGGAAAGAACATGATCTTTGACAAAAATGAGATAATGGGTTGAATAGAACAACATCACAAAGCCTCCGGAAGAAATGAAAGAATGGAATTAAAGGAACGGAGAAGAAAACAACATCTTCTACCTCAAATGAGCTTGAAAAAAAAACATCATTAGGAGAAGGGTCGAACAGAGTTGTTGGAAAACCAACAACGAAAAGAGTAAGCTTGTAGTGGGCTTATGGAAAACTTCTGAAAACTATGAGGTGAAACCTTCCACTAACGGAAACAATAGATTGGATTGATATGAACAAGGAGACGAGAAACTTATTTCAGCGGGAGGATAAATGAAGAACTTGGGTCATTTATAAGCACCATAAATAGCAACAATCCTTAGGGAAATCTTTAGGTGAAATATAACCCAAGATAACTCCAACGAAGAGGTTAATGGATTGCAAAGGATCTCCTGAACGAAAAGAAAATGAAGGGTTTACATATCTCATCCGTGACAACTTGTGAATCATGAAACACGAAGGGAAATTGTCAAGGATGACATAACACCACCTCAAAAGATAAGGTAGAAAGAATTGCACTTCGGAATGCAATATGAAGAATGCTTGAACTCCTTAAAACAAGACATGTGTTGAGCACCATGTTTATTTCAGAGTATAGCTTGGCGGATCATAAATTCAAGATAAATCTTGAAGAACAATTGAAGAATGAAAAGAATCCTTGACGAACCATGAAGTAGAGCCTCCATGAAGAACTCCGGTAACAAAATGATGATAAAATAAAGAGAAGTTGAAAACACAAGGTGAAGCCTTGTAATGATTTAGATGGATCTTTGTGGTGATATAGTTGAGAGATCTTGGAACTCTGGGAAAAGTATGAAGCACTTGAACCGAGAATTTACTCATCGTGGACAAACTCCGAAAGAAAGAATCCATCATTTGGATGAAGCAAGAATAAGAATTATGTTATGTGTATCCTTCACCAATTTAAATTGATGACAAGCAACGGATTTGGCATACTACTTATTCTCATAGAAAGGATTAACAGTGATATAGCGCAAACTTGGGAAATCTTCAACGAACCACCGGTAGGATTGAAACAACGAATGAATTAATATGATAACCATGGAAGAGAATCTTGAGCAAACCACCGTAAGACTTGAAAATGAAAGTAGCAAAGGCACAAAACACCGGGAAGAATTTGAAAACGAATGAATATACTTGCTGGGATTTAGATATGTGTGAGCGAATAGAACACGAGTTGCTTAGAGAATACTTGAATGATGCACCGGTAAGATTTGGAGAACGAGAGCTGAAAACTAGAATGAATAATTCTGAGATGATGGGCTCCGGAGAATCAAACTGAAAAGGCTCCTGATTTGCTCCGGAAGGGTGAAAGGAATTCTCACAATCAAAAATAATTATGAGAGGGTGGCAACAAGCTAGAACCATGAATCTTCACGAGAACGGAGCAAGATTGAGAGAAAAATCTTCTTCGGTCTTCAAATGCAGAGAATGACGATGAGAAACAACACCACGAATTGTTGAGACACTCTGGAATGGAAATTAGAAAGGTTGAACCAACGATGAAAATAATTTGACAGATCTTGAAGAATTTGAGAGGTAGCTCCAGGAAAAGAAAAGAAGAGTCAGGTAAGGTCCTGGGAAAAGACATGGGGTTAGGGCCCACTCAAGAGAAAACAACGTAGAACAACTTAAGAGATATTGCGCCGGTTGAATTAAATGGCTTGAATGAGATAACAACCTTGAAATAACTTGAACGGATCAAGAATGTAACTGTGAGTCTTCTGAGATATCTTCAGCACTCCGGAACAATTGAATAGTGAGTGGTGAATGATAAAGAGGTGCACCGGCATGATAAAACATTTGAAACGAGGAAATGATATGATAGACAAAGCTTGAATTAAATCCACCGGAGAAGAAAAGAATGAAGAATGATAAACTAGTAGAGCATCTTCATGAGAAAACACCGAGTAAGAACGTTGACTGAAAAAGAACGAAGAGACTTCGCATGAATAAAATGGATATTTGATTAAGAAATCTAAGCCCTTGAAGAAAAGGGTGGGAGGGTGGGGAAAACAAAGACAACTTCGGACGGATGAAACAAACACCGTTGAGAAACTTAGAATTGATCTTGCGGATGTTGAAATGATCGGATCCACTTGAAGAGAAACACGCCGGTTGAAAAGGATTGACATGACAATCTCGATTATCATGAAGGATTGGTATTCACATAGGAGTATGAGAACACCGCTTCGGAAAGGTATGGGATCAACACTTGACTTCGAAGCAACTCGAATACCACAACTCAAAACAAAACAAAGGATTGGCTTGCAGGATAAGCCGGAACAAACATATGATAGAGATTTCGTCTGAAGTTTTCGTGGTGGGGCCCACACGAGCTCGATCATACAACACCATCATGTACAAGGCAATGCACATGGCATACGAAGCGTCCCCGAGTCAGCATAGCCAAGGACTCTTTAAGACACAACGAGACCACTGTAAAACCAACCGTGGATAGGCGGACCACTAGAGGTTGAACCCCAATCTCGTATCATGCATCTGTCAGAAAGATATCCTAGGAGAAACTTGAATTCCCACTTATAAACTCCCAAAACTATCTGGTTATGCAATCAGGTGTTGGGGATACAGGGGAAGCATAATATCTCACCCAAAACTAACAAATCCTACATCCAGTTGTATCCATCCTTCAACACATAACCAAGAAACCTTCGGAAATCATTTACCTCAACCTTCGAAAAGCATCCGTTATATGAGTTATGGAAATACTCCTGAACTCCCGCCCCAGTACTGGGCGGCGTCGAGGTTATCTCACCAACAACTGCATAAAAGAGATTTTCGATGTCGGTGAACTCAGGTATTCCAGAACTGCAATGATAAAATTGTGACGACAACACCTCGGAGCTCAACTCCCCGGGACACTTCCACAACCCCTAAATGTCAGGAGGCACCAAGAACAATGTTCTTGTCACAAAACCATCGGAACATTTCCAAGATACCCGCGTGATCCTAAAAAAATTTAGTGAAATTTGAGGAGAGAAGGGTCAAAACTTCTACGTCAGGAGGCCTCACCAGAGCGACGAAGGGACTGAGGAGTAAAAAGAATCCTACTCTCCTATATATATAATCCTAAAACTGAAAACATTTTTTTTCTAGACTCAACAATGTCAGCGATTCGATCAAGCAGGGGGCTCCTAAGTCGGGGATGGCTTTGATTACCAACTTGTAACACCCACGATGCGGCTATATCTCCCACGTGTCGGGGCACGACTTAGAGGCATAGCCGCATGGTAGGTTTGTTGCAGGAGGGGTAATCTTCACACAATCCCATGCACTGAATAAGAAAGGGATAAAGAGTTGGCTTACAATCGCCACTTCACACAAATACAAGTTAACATACATCATCAAGAATATAATCAAGGTCCGACTACGGAACCAAAATAAAAGAAGACAACCCCTAATGCTAGATCTCCGTTCGTCTCAACTGGACTCCACTACTGATCAACAGGAAATGAAACAACACAACGAACACAATCTTCATCGAGCTCCCATTTGAGCTCGGTTGCGTCATCTGCACTGGTATCATCGGGACCTGCAACTGTTTGGAAGTATCTGTGAGCCACGAGAACTCAGCAATCTCACACCCGCGAGATCAACACTATTTAAGCTTTTGGGTAGGAAAAGGTAGTGAGGTGGAGCTGCAGCAAGCACTAAGCATATATGGTGGCTAACATACGCAAATAAGAGCGAGAAGAGAAACAATGCAACGGTCGAGAAACTAGAAGTGATCCTGAAACTACTTACGTTCAAGCATAACACAAGACCGTGTTCACTTCCCGAACTCTGCCGAGAAGAGACCATCACGGCTACACACGCGGTTGATGCATTTTAATTAAGTTAAGTTTCAATTTCTCTACAACCGGAAATTAACAAATTCCCATCTGCCCATAACTGCGGGCACGGCTTTCGAAAGTTCAAAACCCTGTAGGGGTGTCCCAACTTAGCCCATCACAAGCTCTCACGGTCAACGAAGGATATTCCTTCTCCCGGGAAGACCCGATCAGTCTCGGAATCCCGGTTACAAGACAGTTCGACAATGGTAAAACAAGACCAGCAAAGCCACCCGAATGTGCCAACAAATCCCGATAGGAGCTGCACATATCTCATTCTCAGGGCACACCGGATTGTCCAAGATTCCAGTAGGCCAACCCAGAGTTGCCCCTGGTGGCCACCGACGGCTGACAGGTTGGACCAACACTCAGAGGAGCACTGGCCCGGGGGTTTAAAATAAAGATGACCCTCGGACTCCAGAAACCCGAGGGAAAAAGGCTTAGGTGGCAAATGGTAAAACCAAGGTTGGGCCTTGCTAGAGGAGTTTTATTCAAACCGAACTGTCAAGGGGGTACCATTCTGCCAACCGCATAAGGAATGCAAAATCAAGGAAGATAACACCGGTATGATGGAAACTAGGGCGGCAAGAGTGGAACAAAACACCAGGCATTCTTCTTCTTCTATCCATAAACGAGCAAAGCAGAACAACCCTGTGGATAATTTCTTTCCTAATTATATAAGCGACATCCAGGGAAAATCGTGTCGCACGTGTTAAATACAGAAAACATAAAAAAATTATACAATCATGCCCATTACGTGATGCCACTGGTTGGAAACAATTGCCTCACCATTCTTACTCTTGCAGCAAATCCTTCAGCGGTATGGTTCTCGGCTAAGGTTTCCCTCTACCCATATTTTTACCTTCATTGTGATTTTTCTTTAATGCAATTTCTACCGCGTGCCTGTTTGGTGATGCTTCTGTGTAACTCTCTACTTTAGTTTTGGCATGGCTAGATCTTTAGAAAGATATACATCTTTGTCGATTATTGCAGGTCAGGTGTTTGTCAAATTGGTTCTTTGCCATCCATGGTGTTGTTGTCTGGCTTGGCCATATGTTAATTGGTGAACTTTGTAATTATTAATATACACCAATAAATGTTAGTACAAGTTTACTCATTCAGTGGGATCATGAGGTCGGTACATAGAGAGTCCTGTAGCAAAATATGAAAAAACCTAATTAGACTAACATAATTATATTTTACAAAGCAAAGCACTTCTTGAAAGCTTGTGTGATGAAGTTGTCCCATGATTCTTCATATGCTGTTTCTATCCCATGGCAATAAAATATGGATGCTCTGTTTCATACTCTTTAGCTCATTAGTAATTCTTTGAGAAAACACATGCACATAGCTACATATTTTATGGACTATTTGGAGTGACACATTTTCATCATCGTTGTCAATTCACTCTGTAGTAGTGTTATTTCAATTAATAATGTGTTAGTCGTTACACTTACATATTTTAAATGGGAATCTTTCCCCAATTATGTTTCCCTCACAGCATTGTTGAGAGCATCAGAGAAGCATGACCGAGCTCGTGCCAGGTGACCATGTCCTGCTAGTGTAAACTTGCCAGTGCAAGGAGTTTGCTCGCTGTAACCTCCTCGGTATCAATGTCAACTGGGGTATGCTGGTTGACTATGTGCCATCCCGCTTTACCATCAGCAGGAAAACAATATTCATCTTCGTCCGGACCTTAACCTTCAGTGATTGTTCTGATGCCATTATTTCTCAACGAGACACCATATTCAGATTCAGAATGCCTTGTGAAACCAATGAAGGGTTCGACGGTGGTGATTTTCGGCCTTGGAGTTGTAAGCCTTGTTGTATGTGACATCTGATATTTTATATCACACAATATACTATTGCAAGTTTAGAAGAATTATTCCCTATGACCATCACTTTTATGTTCTTTTCACATGGTCAGGCTATGGAAGTGGCCAGGATGGCTAGGGCATCAAGTATTATCAGTGTGGACTTGAACCTTGCAAAATACGTACAAGGTACAATCTATTGTTACCTTTAGAAAGAAAAAAGAATGATATTTTCTGGTAAATGTTAATGGACACACACTAAACTTCAGCAAAAAAATAGCTAAGAAATTTGGCTGCACCATCTTTGTAAACCCAAAGAATCACATTTCAAGCCAACGCAATAGAGTAGTTATGTTAAATTTTCTGCCTAAGCATACATTATTCCCTTAATTTGTTCATGGGATGGTATCAAATGCTCGCAATTGAATTTTCTCCCGGTGCTTGTCGAGATGACAAACAGTGGAGGCAACAGAGCCTTGGATTGCACTTGCCACATCCACGCCATGATATCTGCCTTTTAATGCGTTCATGATCTATGTTCTCCGTACACTTGTAATTTGATCATTGTGAGCATTGATGTGTCTTTTGCTTTAAGTTGAGTCATGAAGTGCAGGGGTGAGGCGTGGTCAGGCTGGTGGGCGCCCTGCAGAAGGAGGCTGCATTCAATACCCACCCAATGAACTTCCTCAATGAGAAGACCCTCTCAACATTGGCGGACCTAGAGGGTGTGCCGGGTGTGCCGTGGCACACCCAGTATTTTACAGATTTTTTTCACTATGTCATCTTTTTCTGTTTTTGTTGGTTTTACAGTACTAGAACTAATTCACCTGAAGCTGTACACGTACATGCAAACCTAGCAAACCATAGAAGCAGCTCGACTGTTTTTTCTACTAGCAGCACTGTCTGTGTGTCCAGCCAAAGACTCTTGTACATACATGAGCCCGACAGAAGCTAGCTAGATCAATTCCATCGATCAACTCGATGGAAACTCTAGCGGCGACACGTGTAGATTGCAAACAGAAAAAAGGGGGGGAATAGGACTCTTCGGTCTGCCACGTTATTTTTTGAGACAACTTCGATCTACCACGTGAAATTTTCAACTATTTTTGCGAAAAGGATCAAATCAACTATAAATATTCACGAAGTACAAAACACCTCAAGCATAATAAAACTTATATCAAGGTCCATGGACCATCGAACGATCATTGCCGCTGCCAGAACGAGCCGCCGACGCGTCGCTGTCGTCGCTCCCCCACCAGAGCCGGCCTGACCTTGTCGATGACAGCCGGGAAGTCTTCGTGCACGTGCCAGGAAGTCTCCCTTGAGGACCAGCGCCCCGAAGCCGTAGTCGTCCCCGTTGAATCCTTGAATAGATCTGAAGAACCTGACACCAAATATCGCCGTTGCGTGCGCACGGCGAGAAACCCTAACCTCACCGCCCCGAGGAGCTGGCAGGAATTTACGTCGGAGCTCCATCTAATCCGTCCCAATGAACGAACTTGAGGAGGATCGGAGCCCGGAAGACTGATTCGAAGAAGAAGCGCCGCCATCCGTCTGAACGCCGCCCCTGTGAGGACTAAAATCCTACCTATCTACTAGCAGGATTCGACACACCAGAAATCCCCTGCCGCCACCGGCCACCGGAGCGGCATGCTGAGAGAAGGTGAATCCATGGACTCGCCGGTGAAGATCGAGGGGAGGAAGGCTTTCCCTAATTTCCTTGTGAGAGGGGAAAGAAAAGCTAGGTATAACAAGATTTGATTTTCAACGCTGGCCCACAAATTTTCTCCTGCATCCGTCCACAAACAATGGGGACAGTCCACGGACACGAATGCGGGAGCCAGCCATCCGAACCTAATCACTCATCTTGACTGCTAGTCTACATTTCGGACATCACCTCTCCCCGTGCTTCCCTCCGCTCGCCTTGTCGCTCGGTCCCTTCCCCTCCTTTCTCCACCGGCCGTCCTCCCCGAAACGCTTTCCATTGACCAGTTGGATGCATGGATCACCCGCATCAGTCGCCCGCTGTGGAAATAGGACATTGAAGCCCATTTACGCCCACATTCTTGTCCATTTAAAGACATAAAAACTATTCATCATTTGAACAAAACAATAGTTACCGTTTTGTTGTAATTGTAGGACTCTTACTTCTTGTTTTGTTGTACTTGCATAACTCAAGACAAAGAGTATTGGCAGTATTATCTCCATTTTGTTGAAAACATGAGGTCAAATAAAGAAGGTTGTAGCTGAAGGGCAAAACTAAGTTATTCTTGTGCATCTTTCATGTGAGACTATTTGTATTGTAATTTCACAAATTTGAAATTATTTTCTAAAACATAATATTGTGAGACTTGATTGAGCTATTTGTGTTATTCTTTTGTCATACATGATATGAAACTTAGATTAGGTAGATTTTTTTGAAGTGTGCACACCCTCCATTTTTTACTGGGTTCGCCACTGCCTCTCAACACTCGCCAATAGCCAGCAGTCTGTAGTTATGTGTACATGAACGTTTTGCACGGTAATGGTTTGTAGTTTCTCTTTTTTTTTGCACATCAGCTTCTCTGTTAATGTCAATGTTTTCTATTTTTGGAACTGAATATAGGTGTCTCCATTGTGCATCGCAAATCAATTCTGATGTTCCATCATCTTTTTGTTTGCATAAAGCCATTCTTTTACACACCAGTTGTAAAAAATAGTAGTTATTTCAAGTCCAAATTTTACGGACAAAGTGTTGATCATAAAAAAATATTCTAGCCAGCGAACTCAAAATTTGGTAGGCCTAAAGACCAAGAAGATCTTGACATGCATGATTTTGACAAAAAAAATACTAGCCTCATGCAAATGGCCTTGGTATATTATAATGACCATCTTATGCTAAAATGCACAAAAAAACAAAATCCTTTATAGTACTCCCTTCGGTCCTTTTTTACTTTGCATATTAGAATTCTCTGAAGTCAAACTTCACAAAGTTTGACCGTATTTATATGAAAAAATATCAACATCTGGAATCCTAAAGTTATATAATATGAAACTTTAAGTCATGACACATCTAGTGATATTCATTTCAGATTGTGATTGTTGGCACTTTTTTCTATAAAGTTAGTCAAACTTTACGAGGCTTGACTTCAGTCAAATCTTATATGCGAACTAAAAAGGACCGGAGGGAGTATATATTACAACTGCTTTAACTTTAGATAATTTTGTACATAATTACATATAGTTAACTTTAAAACAAGATGCCTACACATTGTTGCATCAGTGCTTTAACATTCGGTATTAAAAAAGACAGGCGCATCAACGCGCGCTATCAATGATCTAGTATATCTTGAAGGAGACGCATTATGGAAGTATATCATGAAGAGACTGTGTACTAATAACTTGTTTTGGAAAGTTGTGCATGTGAGGTTTGTGGGAAGTATTTCACGAAAGGAATAAAAAAGGAAGAGAGCTTTCGGTGGAAGAGATTCACACGCCATGCATATTTAATTCAAAGAGAGAAGGAAAGAAAAGGGATTTAGGGAAAAGGAAAGAGTTGATCTGATTGGAAGGACATTCTTTTTATTTTGTTCAGGAATAAATGCGAGTATCAGGACTTGAACTTTAGTGGGCTAGGGATACCACAGTCCCTCTAACCATCCAACCATAAATTGGTTCGCATAAAAAAATATTGATCGGTTGTTATTGCTTGGACAAAATTGGGTGCACAGTTCCATCAATTATTCATCTATTTGTTTCTCTCTATATATTTTTTTATCTCATCAGTTGCCACTCTATCTGTCGCCCACGCTCATTCATTTTTGTCCAGTGAGTGAATTCATCTGTGTTTTAGGCTCGCGTCTTTAATATAGTCTAGCCTAGAACCAACACTCGACCACTTTGAACGAATTTTCAGCTCGCATTAATTAATGTGGTCGTAGCATTTTTTTCCACATATATAAAAGCCAACCTAGCTCCACATATTCTACACCGTGCATACATATGTTCATCTGGCAATCGATTTACCCAACTTTTGAAGTTATTTGACACCGCTGGTTGCCGGTCACTGATACGTCTATTTTGCATCATGCTTTTATATTAATATTTATTGCATTATGGGCTATTATTACACATTATGTCACAATAGTTATGTCTATTCTCTCTTATTTTACAAGGTATACATGAAGAGGGGAAATGCCGGCAGCTGGAATTCTGGGCTGGAAAAGGAGCAAATATTAGACATATTCTGCACATCTCCAAAAATCCTAAAACTCCACGAGAATTATTTTCAGAATATATAAAAAATATTGGGCGAAAGAAGTACCAGAGGGGGGCCACCCACCGTCCACGAGGGTGGGGGCTCGCCCTACCCCCTGGTGGCCCTCCGATGCCCATCTTTGGCTACATGGAGTCTTTTGTCGAGAAAAAAATCGTAAGCAAGCTCACGGGACGAAACTCCGCTGCCGCGAGGCGGAACTGTAAGTGCATCTAGTGCCCCTTAGAGATTTTGGTGTATTGAAGACTTATAGGTTAAGGGACTAATGCGTGTGTGAGTGTACACAGGTCTATAAGTCTATGAGGAGTTTGATATTTACAGGAAAAGTCGACCCCTAAAAATGAATATCTTCGACTGAAGATTTTGGTATTTCTGAAGACTTTCATGAAGACTTTGAAAGTAAAGAAATTGGTGTGTCCGTGAAGACTTGATATTCATGCGAGAAATATGAAGCTTGAAGACTTTCGTTTTCATAGTTTTGTTTTTCTCTTTCTTGAGTTATAGGAAACACCATACTGTTAAAGGAGGTAGAGGAAATACTAAGGAAAAATTTCCATGTGATGCTCAACTCAAATCCTACACCTACCAATCCCTTCGAGTGAAGCCATTGGAAATCTCATACAGTTCAGTCAATTTCTTCAGTGACAGAGACGAAGTTCTTCTGGTCTCTGAGGAATTTGTCCTGACTGAGGAGTTAGGAATTCGCCAGTGCAGATTGCCTACACAGTGAGGAACATGATAGCCCTGAGGATTTTGCTACTCAAAATTCCGACCGTTGCTGTGCTATGCGCCAGCTGTCCCAAAATATTTATCCACCTAACGGTCATATCATTGAAGGGCATTTATGTCTTATCATGTCGGGCTGCTCCCTAGGCTATAAATAGCCGCCCCTACAACCACTAGCTGGTTGGCTGCTCCGAGAGAAACTGACACTTGTCATTTGAGAGAAAGCCATCCTCCGAGGACTTTGAGCGAAAATCATCAAGCGAGGAAAAAACAAAAACCCAAAACCCAAACACCTACAAACCCCAAGTGATTGAGCATCACTGAAGAGATTGATCCTGAGTGGATCCGACGCTTGTTACCTTTGAAGACTGTGCTTCTTCCAGACGGTTAGGCGTCACTGTCTAGAGCATCCAAGAGGAATAGTGGATTGCCGAGTGACCAAGTTTGCGAAGGTTTGGAAGTCGCCTGAAGACTTACCACGAGTGATTGGACGAGGTCTGTGTGACCTTAGTTCAAGGAGAATACGGTGAGGACTGGGTGTCTTGGACTAAGTGTCCTTGACTTGGTGTCCGGGACTGTGTGTCCTCGAGTTTAAATACTCAGCCGCTCCAACCAGACGTACAACTGAGACATCAGTTGTTGGCGTTCTGGGAACGGGGGTCCCAGACTTGCCTGCCTGCGGCTTGCGGCGTGGCTCAAAGGGGGGCCCAGCACGGCCCGTCTTCATCAACACAGACCCAAGACCCTCGCGAGGGGTCAAGCCTCGTGGGGCGGACGACACGGAGCTTCCTCAGGCACGGCCTCATCACGCTGGCCCGCGAGGAGGCGGAGAGATCAAGGCGAGGTACCTCACGAGGTGCCCGTGACGCAAGCCATGACAACCAAAGGCGCCAGGCGGGCGCCAGCCGCACAGTGTCCTCCTTTCCTCTTTGGTGCAACGGGAGCAAGCGCAGGCGAGAGCATCAAGCAAAGGCACCCGTTTCAGTGCAACGAGACCAAGACCAGTCCAACGGTAGGGAGGAAGTCATTGTGGAGCCCCAGCCAGCGTCACCACCAGAGCCTTTGGCAGGCGAGGACCAACTTTAGTTAGGATAAGTGTACCAGATGTTCCCCTTCAAAGTGGCCAATTGTTGGCGCCCTTCCCGCTCAATATTTGGGAAGAGGCCCAGGGCCTTTGCCTATAAATAGGACTAGCCACCCACAGGGTAGAAAGATCGGATCGCAATCGAGAAGAGAGAGAGAGAAGGGTGACTGAACTCCTCCTAGCAGTTCGTCGCCCCAGCCAAGAACAGACCCTCGCGAGGCTGTTCTTCCTTGTATTGCTCATCATCATCAGCCCAAGAGGCAATCCACCACACCACACACTGGAGCATGGTATTACACCACAACGGTGGCCCGAACCAGTATAAACCCTGTGTCTCTTGTGCTGTTCTTTCATAGCTTAGATTTTAGCGAGGCGGAGGGGTGCAGGTAGGTAGAAGGCGAAATCTCCGCGCGCACCCCAGTGTTCGAACCTCAAGGGTCTGCCGGAACCCAAAATCTGACATTTGGCGCACCAGGTAGGGGTGTGCCGGAATTCGTCTTCCACCACCCCGTTCTCCTCCGACCATCGCGTCCATGTCTGACGTTCGTCGGGCCCGCGCCGAGCACCGGGCCGCTCTTGCCTCCCGCGTCGCCCAGACGGCTCCTGTCGACGGGCGTCCTCGCCGTTCCCCGTCACCTGCCGTCAACGCCGCCACCGGCTCGGCGGGGGACGAGCAGCAAGCGTCGTCTCAGCATCCGTCCGTGCGGCAAGACGGCCGCATCGCTACTCCCTCGCTCACCCCAGCTGGTTCTTCGTCCCGCGTGCTCTGCGCACCCATGGAGGCTCGAGCTGCGCTCATCGCGGCAAAAGAGCTCCTGCGCTACCGTCCCGTCGACGACGTCTACGAAGAATGGCTCGACCGCGTCGCTGAGCTCGTCCGCGCCGCAGGGGGCTCTCCTGCGCTGTCCGTTCCGCTGCACCGCACCCCGCCCCGCGCGGGTGACGAAGCTCCGGGGGCGCCCCAGCCGCCTCCTCCTCAAGAAGGAGCCATGGCTCCAAGGCGCGTGGCCCCTGGGCGGAACCCGCTCCGTCAGGTGCCAGCGCGGCAAGAGCAGAGCTGCCAAGAAGTCCCTTGCCCGCAAGAAGCTGCCCGGGCGCTCCCTGCTCCAGCACGCCGCGACAATGCTCCTGCTCCCGCACGTCAAGACCCTGCGCTGCTCCCAGCTGCAGCGCGTGGGGACATGCAAGACCAAGCTCTCCGTCACCCAAGGCCTCCCGTGGCCACAGCAGGCTGCCGTGCCTTCACTACCGATCTATGCAGCGTCGCGTGGCCTGGCAAGTTCAAGCCAGACCCGCCTCCTCGTTACGACGGCACGGCCGACCCTGCGGAGTTCCTCCAGCTCTATGAGCTGGGCATCGAAGCTGCCAACGGAGACGAGAAGGTCATGGCGAACTGGTTTCCCATGGCGCTCAAGGACGAGGCCCGCACCTGGCTCCTGAACCTGGCTCCAGGCACGATCTCCTCCTGGGACGAGATGCGCACCCGCTTCATCGCCAACTTCCAAGGTACTCGTGACCGGCCACCTGCCGTGAGCGACATGCGCCGCATCAAGCAACAACCTGGAGAGACCCTGTAGAAGTACATCCAGCGCTTCAACAACGCATGCCTCAAGATTCCCAAGGTGACCGAGGAGGCCATCATCTCAGCCTTCTCCGACGGCTTGTGCGATGTCAAGATGAAGGAGGAGCTGGCGATGCATGAAGACCTGTGCACTTCCTTGGAGTTGTTCAACTTGGCAACCAAGTGCGCCAGGGCTGAAGAAGGGCGTCTCTCCCTCCTTGAGCTGCCTGCCGCAGACCCAGAAGAGAAGAAGCCCAAGGCCAAGGATGTGAAGCGTAAGGGGGCTGCCGTGCTCGCGGCAGAACCAGACACCAAGCGGGGCAGAGATCAGCCCGAATCTTCCAAGGGCAGTCAGTACTGTGTGTACCACGACCTCCACACCCACAACACCAACGAATGTCAAGAGCTCCGAGCCGTGCGAGAAGGAAGGATCGGCCGTCGCCCCGACCACGGTGACCGGGGCTACGGTCGAGGAGGAGGAAGGAACGCAGGACGCCGGGAAGACCGCTGCCCGCGCCAAGGGTGGCGCGATCGACCTCACGAGGATCGCTGACAAGACCCGCCTCGCGAGGGAGACTGGAGGGATTAGCCTCGCGAGGATTGCCCGCAAGGCAACGCAGGCCTCCCTCCGCTGCCGCCGTAGCCAAGGAGAAACGAGGACCACCATCAGGGCGAGGGGGCTGGGGGCTTCCAGGAGCCGCGCGCGATCGCCTGCATCCTGGGTGGGGCTCAAGCCCCAGCCTCTCAACGCATCTTCAAGCAGTTCGCCCGTGAAGTGAATGCAGTCCTCCCCAAGCTCGAAGCCACGCGCCCTCTCAGGTGGTCGGCGTGCGCCATCACGTTCAGCTCAGCAGATCAGCTCAAGTGTGCGGCCACAGCCGGAGTCCTCCCGATGCTTTGTTCCCCAATCATCAGCAACGTTGTGGTCACCAGGACCCTCATCGATGGCGGGGCAGGGCTCAACGTCCTGTCCGTGGAAACATCCAACAATCTCCAAGTGCCCTACAACCAGCTTCAGCCAACCAAGCCTTTCTTCGGAGTCACCGCCGGATCCACGGTCCCGATTGGGCTGGTCCGCCTCACTCTCACCTTCGGGGCACGCGATAACTACCGCACCGAGCTCATCGACTTCGACGTCGCCCACATTCGCCTGCCGTACAACGCCATCCTTGGGTACCCAGCGCTGGCCAAGTTCATGGCCGTAACTCACCACGGCTACAACGTCCTCAAGATGCCAGGAAGTGGCGGAGTCATCACGGTGCCCTGTGAACAGAAGGACGCGGTGTGTTCCCTAGAACGAGCCTTTCAGGCCGCATCACTGGAAAACCCGGATCGCGGAAGCAGGAGGCTTCCCGAGACCACCCCCAAGAAGAAGAAGACATCGTCCGGCCCAACCCCTCAGGAGGCAGGCCCCTCAGGGCCCGCGCCAGCCCAGGGGGAACCTCCTTCCATCACATGGGAAAGCGCGCCCGGCACCCTCCTCAGGCAGGGTTCGGGGGCTCTCCGCTGGAGGGCCACCGACCTGGCTAAGGTCACGAGGGAGGCGCTTGGGCACCACATGGAGGCATGTTTCGAAGCACGTTTCCCTTAAGAAGGAGTAAGGCAAGGAG
Source organism: Triticum urartu (assembly GCF_056163025.1). Taxonomy (NCBI): domain Eukaryota; kingdom Viridiplantae; phylum Streptophyta; class Magnoliopsida; order Poales; family Poaceae; genus Triticum; species Triticum urartu. The sequence goes on from NC_141876.1 coordinate 303,260,690, forward strand.
AGCCAGACCCTCAGGAGTTCGTCAGCAAGGCCATTCAGGAGCTACAGGAGTCAAGAGTCATGAAAGGCAGCCACCACCTACCAGCTGTGGCTCCCCATCCAGGCGAGGATGGTGGGCTGCGCGTCTGCATCGACATACCAGGGCTCAATCGAGTCGCCTCTCTGGAGTGCCTCTGGCCCTCGTGAGTGGGGCGCTGTGAAGGTCCACCCCACAGCTACGTTCGCATGCCTTACGGCTTGCTGAACGCGGCTGCCACGTACCAGCGCCTCATGAGGGGTATCATGGAGGCTCAAGAGGCCAGGCGTTCCGCAGCCCTGGCGGAGATGGAGATGGTCCGCGAGGAGCCACCAGCGCCTCCGGAGCCTCCCGAGGCCCCTGGGCCTGGGGGCTCGTGAGGATCGGCTTCCGCAGCCCACCGAGTCTGCTACACCAACACTCCTTCGTCCTCAACATCATCAGGTGACATCTTTCAAGTCTCATTTCCAGCTGGGAGCGCCCCCCAGGGCTGCATTATTCCCAGGCCGCGTGGGTCCGTCCCTGCGGCATGTATCCCTTTTATTTCATGTTGTTAGCTTACCTTGTTGGGGGCGCCCCTCGGGCTGCATCATCCCCCAAGTCGCTCGGGCCAGACCCAGCGGCATGTATCCCGTTTGCGTTTATTTTCGGCTATGCGTTCGACCCACCATGCTTGATTATTTGATGCCTGTCCACGGCACCTCTTCTTCTCCATGCCGACCACTTGCACGTTAAAGGGGGGGTACCTGAGCATCGCGACTCAGGGCTCTTACTGGCTCTCCAGCCCTCACCCTCTGGCCTTGTCCACGACATTGCGACCTGGCATACCAGCGACGGCTGAGACTAGCTCGAGGGCCGGGACCCGAGGACGTAGAGTGCCGGCATCTAACCAAATTTGCAGGGACACATCACAAGATAAGGCCCAGTGCCAGGCGCAACCCGCCTAGAGGTAGGGCTCCGTGAGTCCTGCGCTGGCTCACGGGTGCCCAGATACACCTCGCCAGGCCCTACCGTGCCAGCCACGTGTCAGGGCGGGGCTGTACACGCCCCGGGGGCTCCTCCCGGAGGGGAGCCCCCTCCCACGTACCAATGGAAACACCATGCTCCGTGCTGGCTGGCGACACTGCCGAGGAGCGGCTATGCCCGTACACATACGGAAGCGCTATGCTCCGCGCTGGTGATAAACAATTGAGGGCGTCCCCCGGGCCGCATCAACCTCAGGGAGCCCAGAGCTCAGTGTCTAGCCTCATCGTAACGCCTCCCCTCGGGAGTGCCGCGTGAGGGGGCTGGGCACGGGGGCTGCGCCTGGGTCACGCCCAGACGCACGCCACCCAGCCAGCCCCTCCCCCCCGGGCCTGGTTGGTCGCGCGTCTCTCCCCGAGCGGAGCCATGGTACGAAGGCCGTTTGAGCGTCAAGGGGGACTCCTGAGCATCGCGACTCAGGAGCCTAACTGGTCACGTAGCCCCTCACTCCTTAGTTCCGAAAGGCTAACGGCGGTTGAGGTATGCGCACGGCCGGGCTTTGCAGACGTAGAACGGTAGATCCACCCACATCACACCTCCCTACTTGCTGTTCGTGCGCCAAGGGGGACTCCTGAGCATCGCGACTCAGGAGCCTAACTTGTCACGTAGCCCCTCACTCCTTGGTCCCATCCTGGTTTCTGGTCGGGGCTAACGGCGGCTGAGGTATGAGCGGGGCCGGGCTCTGCCGGCGTAGAACATAAGCAAGTAGGAAGGAAAAGCGTAAATTTCAAGGAATTCAAAAGCAAATATTACAGTCCACACTGTTATCTCAATGCCAAACGCAAGTTTAAACGCCTCCCCAGGCATGATACATGTGCAGGAATTAAAGGCAGGACAGGAGCCACAACGGAGTCACTTGTCGGCGGTGGAGCAGCACGGAGTGGGTTCGCCTCATGGAGCAGCGGGGTCGGCAGCGCCTTGCTTTGGCTTGGTGCTGAAGGCCCGGAACTTCCCGAGAAGAGCCTCCGCGCGACCCTTCACGGCCTCGGCAGCGGCAGCGGCACGCTCGCCGCTTACTGGCTCCAGCAGGCTGTCGAGGTCGACACCGGGATCGCGAAGGTAGATGTGGGTGAGGACCCGTGTTAGCGCTGCAGAAGACAGGCCACGCGCCTCGGCCTCGGCCGTGGGGCCAAGGCCAAGGGCGATATCTTCAAGAGCGCGAACCAGGAAGGGAAGCAGCTTGGCGGGGCCGTCCTCGGCGCCAGCCAGCGGGCTCTCTAGGCCGCTGTCGTAAAGCGTCCTCAGCGAGGAGCGAGCCTTCGCCTCCATCTCCGCGAAGGCCACGCGGTCCTCGGCAAGAACCTGGGCCTTCTCGTCCAGCTCAACCTTCCTCAGCCCCAACTCCTGCTCCAGCGTGCCTAGGCGGTCACGGCGCCTCCTGAGCTTGACCTCCCTCTCCTTGACGGCCGCCTTGCGAGCCTGCATGCCTTCTTCCTGCTCTTGACAAAGGCGGGCCTCTTTCGCGAGCTGGTCCCGCAGGCCTTGCAGCTCGTCCTCCAGCGCCTTGCAGCGACCACGGACGTCGACCACCTCCCCCAGGGCTGCGTCACGAGCAGCCTTCGCCTCAAGGACGGCCTGCCTCTCCTCATCGCAAGCCGTCGAGGCCTAGACCAGCGCTGCCCGAATCGAAGCGTCAGAGCGAATCCATCCTGAAGCCAGCTCCAAGCGCCCGGCCACCAAGCGAGGGTCCGCGCCAAGAAGATCCTGCCGCAGCCGGTCCAGCTCAGCAGCAGCACGATCCAGGACGGCAGGAGGAGTCGGAGAGACATTAGTTGGTGGACTAGGAGGATAAGGCGGCAGCGCGACCACAGCATCCTGAGGAGGAACTTGCTGCGCCCCAACGGCTGAAGTGGCGGCAGCAGGCAAAGGCACCTCCGGAGTCACTTGGGCCATGGGAGCTGAGCTCGCCCCAGCCGGCTCAGCCAGGCCTCGCGAGGACGACCGGGCAGGAGAAGCCCATGCGTCGCGGTCACCTTCCTTCGCGGGCAGAGGCGCTGCCACGGATGGAACCTCAGGAGCTCCCTTCGGCTTCTTTGCTGCGGGCGCCAGCCTATCCAAGAGATGCGGATGTCAAGCCTCAGAAGCAGAACAAGAAATAAAGACAAGAATCAAGCGCTTACGGGTCGTCGGCAGTGAGCTCAAGCGGCCTCCGGCCAAATTTGAAGCCCGAAAGCCGGCTGGAATGGTAAACCTCGGGAAGCTTGGAAGCGGAAGGCGCGTCTGCGGTCCGCCTCGGGGCCGGGACAGACCCGCGGGAGATCAGCCCGGTCCTGTCCTTCTTCAGGATTGGGGGCAAGCTCCCGCCGTCCTGCTCATCATCATCCTCGTCGTCATCGCTCGGAGAGAGGCGGAGAACGCGGGACTTGCGCCGGGGAAGGGGAGCCCTCGACTCTCCGTCAGTCACCTCGGAGTCAGGCCCTTTTTCCCGCTCCCCTCCTTCCTCCTCTTCGCTGGAGTCGTCGGAGGACACGTCCACCGATTCCCCGGGAGTTTCCATGGGCATGGGCCCGTCCCCGTTGAAGACGGGCATGGACTCCACTACCTGCTCCCAGTCGTCGCGGAGGAACAAGGGCGTAGGAGCGCCCTCCAACCTCGCCACATCGCCCCCGACCAGAGATTGGAGGACCGCAGCTAGATCTTCGTCGGCCAAGGCCGCGGGGCTTGGATGGGGCCTCCACATCGGAAGTGAGTACTGCCGAAGCGGAGCCAGCTGGTGCTCCAGGAATTCCCTCAGCAGCGACGCGCCGGTCAGCTTCGCCGCCGCCATGTTGGCCGGCCTCAGATCCGCGTCCATCTTCTCCAACACCAGCTTCGCGCGGGGGTCCGCGAGCTCCGCTCGACCCCAATCGCTGGAGCTTGTGGGTTGCTCCATGGGCAAGATCAGCCGAGGGTGGATGTGCCTAGCATCTGCCAAGACCCACTTGCTCCTGAAGCCCTCAATCCTTTTCCCGGGGTTCGAAATGGCAATGGCGCCACCGTACGCGATGAAGCTCGCGCACGCGGAAGCAGGACCACGAGAGGTCCGGAGGTAGAAGTAGTGGCGCAGCAAGGCCACTAAGGGCTGCACCCCTACGTGAGCCTCGCAGTAATAGGCGAAGATTTCCAGGAGAAGGACGGAGTTGGGGTGGATATGCAGAGCCTGTAGCTTATAATGGCGGAGGACAGAGAAGAAGAACTCGGAGAAGGGAGGCACCAGGCCAGCAGCAATGGTGCTTACAAAGAATGGATAGAAGGTGCTCCCTTGGCCCTCAGGGGTGGCAGAGCCGGCCTTGAACACCTTCCCCCCATCGATGCCCTACGCCGCCGCCATCCGGCGCAACCGGGCGAGGCTCGCCTCCGACACGTTCGGCGAGTCCAGGGCAGACAAGTACCAAGCTCCGACCGGGGACTGACGAGGCGCCATGGCTTCCTAGGTCACGCGGTCGGAGTAGATCTGGAAATTTTGGAGGAAGGAAGGAGAGGCGCAAGAAAGGGGATCTGAGCAGCAACCGGAGAAAGCAAAAAAGCAAAGCCTAGGCAGATGCCGCTCCTTTATCAACTCGCGCAGTTGCTGAGGCGCTCACGTCCAATCAACCGCCACGCGGCGCCCAAGGCCACAGGCTGTTAGGGCCCGTGGCACTTCGCTCTTGCCCTTTCGCCTCCCTGCACGGCCAAGTCCGAGCGCGCCTTGGGCCCGGGGGCTACTGTCGGCGTTCTGGGAACGGGGGTCCCCAGACTTGCCTGCCTGCGGCCTGCGGCGTGTCTCAAAGGGGGGCCCAGCACGGCCCGTCTTCATCAACACAGACCCAGGACCCTCGCGAGGGGCCAAGCCTCGCGGGGCGGACGACACGGAGCTTCCTCAGGCACGGCCTCATCAGGCTGGCCCGCGAGGAGGCGGAGAGATCAAGGCGGGGTACCTCACGAGGTGCCCGTGACGCAAGCCATGACGACCAAAGGCGCCAGGCGGGCGCCAGCCGCGCAGTGTCCTCCTTTCCTCTTTGGTGCAAAGGGAGCAAGCGTAGGCGAGAGCATCAAGCAAAGGCACCCGTTTCGGTGCAACGAGACCAAGACCAGTCCAACGGTAGGGAGGAAGTCATTGTGGAGCCCCAGCCAGCGTCACCACCAGAGCCTTTGGCAGGCGAGGACCAACTTTAGTCAGGATAAGTGTACCAGATGTTCCCCTTCAAAGTGGCCAATTGTTGGCGCCCTTCCCGCTCAATATTTGGGAAGAGGCCCAGGGCCTTTGCCTATAAATAGGACTAGCCACCCACAGGGTAGAAAGATCGGATCGCAATCGAGAAGAGAGAGAGAGAAGGGTGACTGAACTCCTCCTAGCAGTTCGTCGCCCCAGCCAAGAACAGACCCTCGCGAGGCTGTTCTTCCTTGTATTGCTCATCATCATCAGCCCACGAGGCAATCCACCACACCACACACTGGAGTAGGGTATTACACCACAACGGTGGCTCGAACCAGTATAAACCCTGTGTCTCTTGTTCTGTTCTTTCCATAGCTTAGATCTTAGCGAGCGGAGGGGTGCAGGTAGGTAGAAGGCGAAATCTCCGCGCGCACCCCAGTGTTCGAACCTCAAGGGTCTGCCGGAACCCGAAATTCGACAGCAGTTGGAACTGGTCTACCAAATCATTGTCTTCACCGAGCTTACTGGTTTTATTTCCTCAACTCTTTCATTTCCTCATAACTGTGTTGTATGTTTGTTCATATCTGTGTTTGAAGACTTTGACTAAAGACTTCCTCAATTTCCCCAGTTCAATTTCTTCAGTCTGTTTGTCTTCATCCTGAGTTATCCTGTGATTACGCTTCCTGTACTCTGTGCCTGTCTTCATTTCATCATGATGACTATGCTTGTATTATGTTGTGTTTCTTTAGAGTACTTATTCTGCTGCTAGTAGTTCTTTGCTAAGGAATTTCCTCACCAGCAAATTCCTCAATGAAGAATTTCATAAAAATCACCTATTCACCCCCCCTCTAGTCGATATAACGCACTTTCAATTGGTATCAGAGCAAGGTAGTCCCTTGTTCTGTGTGATTTTGGTTTAACCGCCTGGAGTTTTAGTTATGTCGACCGCAGGTATGATCAAGGTCTCTACTGGGTGCCCTACCTTCGATGGGACGGACTACCCCTACTGGAAGAATAAGATGCGAATGTGTAACGCCCTCGATGCGGCTATATCTCCCACGTGTCAAAGCACGACTTAGAGGCATAACCGCATTGAAAGCAATGTCGCAAGTGAGGTAATCTTCACACAACCCATGTAATACATAAGGGAAAGAGATACATAGTTGGCTTACAATCGCCACTTCACACAATTACATGAATAAAGCATTACATCAACCAGCTACAATCAAGGCCCGACTACGGAGCCAAAAAAAAAGAAGACTACCCCAAATGCTACACAGATCCCCGATCGTCCCGACTAGGCTCCACTACTGATCAACTGGAGAACGAAACAACACGAAGGACAAGATCTTCATCGAGCTCCTCCTTGAGCTTGGTTACGTCACCTGCTCGGTAACATCGGTACCTGCAAACTGGTTTTGGAAGTATCTGTGAGTCACGAGGACTCAGCAATCTCACACCCTCGCGATCAAGACTATTTAAGCTTATAGGAAGGGTAAAAGGTATGAGGTGGAGTTGCAGCAAGCGACTAGCATATATGGTGGCTAACATACGCAAATGAGAGCGAGAAGAGAAGGCAAAGCACGGTCGATAAAAGTATGATCAAGAAGTGATCCTAGAACAACCTATGTCAAGCATATCTCCAACACCGTGTTCACTTCCCAGACTCCGCCGAGAAGAGACCATCACGGTTACACACGCGGTTGATGTATTTTAATTAAGATCAACTTCAGGTTTTCTACAACCGGACATCAACAAATTCCCATCTACCCATAACCGCGGGCACGGCTTTCGAAAGTTCAAATCTTTGCAGGGGGGTCCCAACTTAGCCCATCACAAGCTCTCACGGTCAACGAAGGATATTCCTTCTAGCGGGAAGACCCGATCAGACACGGAATCCCGGTTACAAGAAATTTCGGCAATGGTAAAACAAGACCAGCAAAGCCACCCAGATGTGCCGACAAATCCCGATAGGAGCTGCACATATCTCGTTCTCAGGGCACACCGGATGAGCCAGATGTCGGTTGGGCCAGCCCAGAGTTGCCCCTGGTAGCTTCGGACATCGCTCAGTTTGGACCAACACTCAGAGGAGCACTGGCCCGGGGGTTTAATAAAGATGACCCTTGGGCAGGCCTACCCAAGGGAAAGAAAAAGGCTAGGTGGCGAATGGTAAAACCAACGTTGGGCCTTGCTGGAGGAGTTTTATTCAAGGCGAACTGTCAAGGGGTTCCCATTATACCCAACCGCGTAAGGAACGCAAAATCTGGGAACATAACACCGATATGACGGAAACTAGGGCGGCAAGAGTGGAACAAAACACCAGGCATAAGGCCGAGCCTTCCAACCTTTACCAAGTATATAGATGCATTAATTAAATAAGGTATATTGTGATATCCCAACAAGTAAACATGTTCCAACAAGGAACAACATCTCCATGTTCCAACAAGGAACAAACTTCAATCTTCACCTGCAACTAACAACGCTATAAGAGGGGTTGAGCAAAGCGGTAACATAGCCAAACAACGGTTTGCTAGGACAAGGTGGGTTAGAGGCTTGGTTCAAACAATATAGGAGGCATGATAAGCAAGTGGTAGGTATCGCAGCATAGGCATAGCAAAAGAGCGAGCAACTAGCAAGCAAAGATAGAAGTGATTTCGAGGGTATGGTCATCTTGCCTGAGATCCCGCAAGGAAGAAGAACGGGTCCATGAAGAAGACAAACGGACATAGACGAACGGTTCCTCACAAACGCGACATTATCGGAACCAACCCGAAGAAGCAACACCGGAAAGAAGCAAACAACATAGTAAACAACCACCACATAGACATGGCATGATGCACAACCAAGTATGATGCATGTCCGGTTTAAAGAGGCATGGCATGGAAAAATGCACAAACAATCCTACAAATTAAGTGGAGCTCAATATGCAACGGGATGCATATTGACAGAACACCACATTCAGGTTACTTAGTTCGATCTCGTTTATGTACCCAACAATATTAAATGTTGTTAGCATGGCAAGAGGGTGAAGCAAAGTAAAGCTACCTATCTAGTCAAGTTTAAATGAGGCCGGAAGCAACGAACAACAATTCCGGTAAATCCCCATATGCATATATTAGGTTTGGTACTGATCTTCCCTAAACACAATTTTAGAGTTGTCAAACATGCAAGGCAAGTACACCATGATAAACTAGGCAAAATTCTACCCCATATACATATAAAGTTTATTAAATTGGGAGTTACGGTTATTTAGTTATGAATTAAAGCATTTTAACATGAAGTAGGGCCAAATTAATGCAAACAGCAAGTTAAACATCTCAAACATGCATGAAAGTTGGATATTGTGAAACTAGATGAAATTCTAGTCATTTTTCATATATAAATCATTTTAATATGATGCACCGTTGATGAGTTATTAAATGCATGATCTAGAGGGACTAAACTGTAAAACAGGTTTACTGGAATAATAGACAAATTCGCATAACTAAAAAAAAACAGGTATGGGTCGCAACAAAGGCCGGCCCAACAGTGCATAGGATCTGGGCGACTGCTCACCATGGGCTTCGGCCCGTTAGTGAAGGAGGCTGGCTGGGGAGGAAGCGCCTAGGTCGGGTGGCCGAGCGCTGGGCCTTGGCGATTGTCGGTGGAGGCGGCCCAGGGGGCGCGGTCGAGCAGGCGTGGTCAACGGGGCGAGCGGCTGCGCTCTTCTCGTTGCAGAGGAAGAAGAGGTCAACAGCAGGGACGAACATGCCCAGGCGAGGGCGCTCGTCCAAGGAAGCAGCAGCAGAGGGGCGATACAGCTCCTCAGAAGGGGAGGCCGGTCAACGACGGGGAAATGGGCGGATCTGGGCACGGGGACGATCCATCGGCCGATCGGTCCACGCGGGCGAGCAGAGGCGCTTGATCAAACAAGACGAAGCAGAGGCGCGGCTCTCGCCGGGAAGAAAATAGGACGACGGCACCTGGGCAGAGCTGTGGCGAGGAACTGCAGCGCGGCGGTGGGATCCGGCCAGGACGGGCCTGCAGGTAGCGCATCCGCGCGCAACTGGAGGCGGCGCGACGAGCTTGATGGCCGGCAGTGCCATGGGGCTCCTATGGAGAGAACGAGAGCAAACTTGAAGGCAGGGAGCTAGAGAACCAAGAGAAAACGAACGAGAGGAGAGGGAGAAGAAGCATGGGCAGCAGGGCACTCATCTCCGGCAATGGCAGCGCTCCAAACGGCGGCGGTGGCGCTCGTGGCTCCAGCGTGGAGGCCTCGGGCTCCTCTCGAGCGGGCACGCAGCTGACTGCTGGTGGTTGCGGGTGCTCCCCTGGCCATTAGATGCAAGATTCGGCGGTCAGGATTGACAGGAGGGGCTGGATCTGGTTTGGTGGATTGGGGGAAACAAGATAGGAAGGATGGCTTCGCGTGGGTTCGCTTGGGTGGGATCCCGAGGAAGATGCTGCTGGCGGCGGCGCGAGGGACAACTGCCTAGTATTTAGGGTTAGTCTAGAAATGGACAAAGGGGACACTATATATAGCAATTCAGATCCGGTTAGGGCGGTTAGGTCCCTCCGATCGTAATCGGACGTTTCAAGAAAAATAGACTAGGGAGTCCAAATAAGAAAATGATGATGTTTGGGGATGATCCGGACCCAACGGTGAAAACTGTCCGGGTCAGGTTTCAGGACAACTTTCGGACGCGCGCGCGAGGAGGTCCGCGGGCTGACGAGAGAGGTTAGGTTGAACCTGACGGTAGGTAGTGGACTGTGGAGAGCGGGTTGGTCTGAGAGAAGAGGGGAGAGATGCAGCCCGACAGGGTTTCCGGAGACCGAAAACGTCCGACGAAAAGACCAGCTATACTGTCGCTATAGTTAAACGTTGGGGCGTCAAACGAACTCCGAATGCGATGAAACTTGACAGGCGGTCTATCTACACTATAATAAGACCACACGCCAACTTTCAACCCATTCCGAGAACATTTTCCGGCCACTTATAAAATATTATTTCGGACATGCCGTGGGTGCGTGCAAGTGTGTCTGTGCTCAGAACGGACAACGGAAGGAACGAGGAGACCGGGACAGATGCAAGTTTTGAAAACATGATGATGCAACACACATGATGACATGATATGAGATGCATGACACGCAAGCAATGACAAGGAAACAACAGCGAATAACTAGAAGACACCTGGCACATCTGTCTCGGGGTGTTACAACACTCCACCACTATGAGAGGATCTCGTCCCGAGATCTAGAATGGCACCGGAGGGAAAACAAAAGAGAAAAGAGAAGAGATAAAACTAAGTTGCTTCTTTGACGAATGAGTGAAACCAAAGAACCTTGAAAAGGTTAGGCCATTTCGAGAAAAGAATACAACGGAGATGAACAAAGTTGAAAACACTCCGTTAGTAAAGATGAACAAGGAAGAACAACTTTGGGCAGCACTCCGACTGAAAAGAAAAGGAATTGAGTAAGAACTTGATAAGGTGAGAAGATACTTGATGAAATCATAACACACTGCCTCCGGAACTATTGAATGAAAGGAAAAAGGGGTAACAAAGATCTCATACAGCACTCCGGTAGAAAAGAGGTGCAAGGCTTGATAAGGCGAAAAGAACTTGAGCAAAAGGGCACAACACTCCATTTAAATGGATAGGCACAGGAAAGAACATGATCTTAAATGAAATGAGATGATGGTTGAAGAAAGCAACATCACAAGGCCTCCGGAACAAAAGTAAGAATGGAATGGAATGAACGAAGGGAAACAAGATCTTGAGGGAGCATGCTTACAACAAAGGCTAGAACGGAGTTGTTGGAAAATCAACAATGAAAAGAAAGCTTGATATGGTCTTATGGAATACGTCTCAAATTATGAGGTGAAAACCTGCCACTCACGGGAAAAAATGGATTGATAAGAACAAGGAGACGAGAAACTTATTTCACAGGGAGGATAAATGAAGAACTTTGGTCATTATAAGTGCCATAGGTAGCAACAATCCTTCGGGAAAGCTTTAGAAGATATGTAACCCCAAGATAACTCCAATGAAGAGATTGATGGATTTAAGATACCTCATTCTTGACAACATGTGAATCATGGAATATGAACTCAAGTTATGAAGAATGACATAATACCACCTCGAATGATACGGTTGAAAGAAATTGCACTCTGGATTGCAAGATGAAGAATGCTTGAGCTCCTTAGAAACGAATCTCGATGAAAAACTTCGAGAAGGAATTAAATCCTTGATGAACCATCATGTAGAACCTCCATGAAGAACTCCGGTAACAAAAGGATAACGAAAAGAAAGAGGAGTTGGAAAACACAAGGTGAAACCTTGTAATGATTTAGATGGATCTCCGTGGTGAAATAGTTGAAAAAGATTGGAACTCCGGGAAAAGAGAATATGAACAAATGAAACCAAGAATTTGAAGGGTCTCCAGAATAAAGAATTAATCATTAGGATGAAACAAGAATAAGAATTACATTATGCTTGTCCTTCATCAATTAAATTGATGATAAACAATGGATTTGGCACACTACTTATTCCCGTAAAAAGGATTAAGATAGATATAGCATAACTTGAGAACGTCTACAACAAGTTACCGGTAGGATTGGGAAGAACAAATGAATATATACGATAACGAATGACGAGAACTCTTGCACGAACCACCGTTAGGATTGGCAACGAATAACTAGATGTTATAGCAAGGAAGAAAAATCCTGAATAGCCACCGTAAGAATTGGAAATGACCGAAGGGAAGATAAAGAAACACCGGGAAGAATTAAGCAAATGAACGAAGATGCTTGAGAGAATTTAGATACATGAGAACGAAGAGATCAGGAGCTGATAAGAGAATACTTGAATGATGCACCGGTAAGATTTGAGAATGATAACTGGAAGCTGACATGAATAATCCAGAATTGATGGACTCCGGATAACAAACTGAGAAGAATCTTGAATTGCTTTGGATGGGTGAAAAGAATTTTCACAATTGAAAACAATTATGAGAGGATGGCAACAAACTAGAATCACGAATCATCAAGAGAATGGACAAGATTAAGAGAAAATTCTTCTTCGGTCTTCAAAATCTGAGAATTACGACGAGAAACACCACCGTGAATTATTTAGACACTCCGGAAGAATCAAAACGAAGAGGTTCAGCCAACGATGATAAGAATTCGACAGATCTTGGAGAAAAACATAAGACTGATGATAATACATTCTTACGCCAAACTTGTAAAAGAATTTTAAGGATATCTCCGGGAGAATTAGAAGAGTCAGGTAAGATCCTGGGAAAAGACCTGTGGGTTAGGGCCCACTAAAAAAGAAACACCGTTGAATGATTTAAAAGATAGATTGCGCCGGTTGAGTTAAATGACTTGAATGAGATAACATTCTCGAAAAAGTTTGAACGAAAGCAGAGTGGAAACACGAATCTTCGAGATATCTTCAGCACTCTGGAACAATAGAATAGCGAGAGGTGAATGATTAAGAATTGCACCGGCATGAGAAAGCATTGACATGAGGAAAGGGTATGATCAACAAAGCTTGACTTGAAACCACCGGAGAAGAAAAAGAACGAAGAATGATGAACTTGAAGCTCCATTAGAATCTTCATGAGAATCACCGGATAAGAACATTGACGGAAAACATGGAGAGACTTCCCATCAATAAAATGGATACTTGAAAAAGAAATCTGAGTCCTTGAAGAAACAAAGGGAGGGAGGGTGGGAAAACAAAGACAACTTGGGATGGATGAAACAAACACCGTTGAGAACAAATGATAATTGATCTTGCTGATGTTGAAATGATCGGATCCACTTGAAGAGAAAACACGCCGGTTGGAAAAAGAATTGACATGACCATCTCGATGATGAAGAAGGGTTAGTATTCACAAAGGAATGTGAGAACACCGCTTAGGAAAGGTATGGAATCAACACTTGACTTCGAAGCAACTCGAACACCACAACTCAAAACAAAGGATTGGCTTGCGGAATAAGTCGGAACAAACATATGGTAGAGATTTCGTCTGAAGTTTTCGTGGTGGGGCCTACATGGGCTCAATCGTACAGCACCATCATGTACAAGGCAGTGCACATGACATACGAAGCGTCCCCGAGTCGGCATAGCCAAGGACTCTTTAAGACACAACGAGACCACTATAAAACCAACCGTGGATAAGCGGACCACTAGACGTTGAACCCCAAGTTCATATCATACATCCATCAGAAAGATATCCTACGAACTACTTGAATTCCCACTTATAAACTCTCGAAACTTTTCGGTTATGCAATCAGGTGTTGGGGATACAGGGGAAGCATAATATCTCACCCAAACTAACAAATCCTACATCCAGCTGTATCCATCCATCAACACATAACCAAGAAACCTTCGGAAATCGTCTACGTCAACCTTCGAAAAGCATTCGTTATACGAGTTATGGCAATACTCCCGAACTCCCGCCCCAGTACTGGGTGGCGTCGAGGTTATCTCACCAACAACTGCATAAAAGAGATTTTCGATGTCAACGAACTAAACTCAGGTATTCCAGAACTGCAACGATAAAATTGTGACGACAACACCTCGGAGCTCAACTCCCCGGGACACTGCCACAACCCCTAAATGACAGGAGGCACCAAGAACAATGTTCTCATCACAAAACCATCGAAACGATTCCAAGATACCCGCGTGATCCTAATTTTTTTAGTGAAATTTGAGAAAAAAAGAGTCAAAACTCTATGTCAGGATGCCTTACCAGAGCGATGAAGGGACTGGGGAGTAAAAACAATTCCTAAACTCTCCGATATATAATTCCTAAATGACTCAAAACATTTTTCTAGACTCAACAACGGCAGCTAATTCGATCAAGCAGTGGGGGCTCCTAAGGTCGGGGAAGGCTCTGATTACCAACTTGTAATGCCCTTGATGCGGCTATATCTCCCACATGTCAAAGCACGACTTAGAGGCATAACCGCATTGAAAGCAATGCCGCAAGTGAGGTAATCTTCACACAACCCATGTAATACATAAGGGAAAGAGATACATAGTTGGCTTACAATCGCCACTTCACAAAATTACATGAATAAAGCACTACATCAACCAGATACAATCAAGGCCTGACTACGGAGCCAAAATAAAAGAAGACTACCCCAAATGCTACACAGATCCCCGATCGTCCTGACTGGGCTCCACTACTGATCAACTGGAGAACGAAACAACACGAAGGACAAGATCTTCATCGAGCTCCTCCTTGAGCTTGGTTGCGTCACTTGCTCGGTAACATCGGCACCTGCAAACTGGTTTTGGAAGTATCTGTGAGTCACGAGGACTCAGCAATCTCACACCCTCGCGATCAAGACTATTTAAGCTTATAGGAAGGGTAAAAGGTATGAGGTGGAGTTGCAGCAAGCGACTAGCATATATGGTGGCTAACATACGCAAATGAGAGCGAGAAGAGAAGGCAAAGCATGGTCGATAAAAGTATGATCAAGAAGTGATCCTAGAACAACCTACGTCAAGCATATCTCCAACCCCGTGTTCACTTCCCGGACTCCGCCGAGAAGAGACCATCACAGTTACACACGCGGTTGATGTATTTTAATTAAGATCAACTTCAGGTTTTCTACAACCGGACATTAACAAATTCCCATCTGCCCATAACCGCGGGCACGGCTTTCGAAAGTTCAAATCCCTGCAGGGGTGTCCCAACTTAGCCCATCACAAGCTCTCACGGTCAATGAAGGATATTCCTTCTAGCGGGAAGACCCGATCAGACTCGGAATCCCGGTTACAAGACATTTCGGCAATGGTAAAACAAGACCAGCAAAGCCACCCAGATGTGCCGACAAATTGTCAGGACCCCGATTCCAAGTCACATTGATGTAGCCGGTAACACCTCATATCACTTTGCGGCCTCACGCACGGTATCCCACGGGTGTCGCCTTACCATGGCCCGGGACCGTTTGCACCTTTTGGCTCACGTATATGATAGTGTCGCTAGCATCCATATGACAGAGAACCCGGGCCAACATGGCTAGTCGTGTACCCAAAGCGGCACAGACCTATGGAGACAGGCATACATGAATCACATCGAACATGTCGGTCATCAACGAGTGATTCCGGGCTGTAGCACTGGGCTAACAGGACTCCGGGGAACCCCGGGCTGTAGCAGGCTAGGCAGGACTCCAGAAGTCACCGTGTGACATTTCCCCGAAGGGACAGACATAGGGACGAGGTGAAACACATGCCGGCCAGTCAAGTGTCCTGAGCAGTAGTGCTGGGCTAGCAGGACTCCGGTGAACCGGGCTGTAGCGGACTACTATGGCTCGAGGAACACTAGACTACATTTCCCCATAAGAAAGGCTGCCAAGGATAAACAACTAGATTGTCGGATCCCACTCATACCAAGCATTTCAATCATACACACAATATGCCCGATATGAGTACATACAACATGGCATCACAACAAAACTCTACAACTCAAGTACTTTATTTAAAGGCTCCAGAGAGCCATACATAACATGTTCATACAGATAGGGGTCACATGACCCGACACTCAAGTCATACAAACATACAAGCACATGCGGAAGCAACTAGTCTGAGTACAGACTCTAGAAAGAAAGAAGGCTTCTCGAAGCCTGTCTATCTACATGGGGCCCTCCATGGCCAGGATCACCACCTAGGTGGCTAGTCACTCGTCGACGTCAAGGTCTACATAAAACCCATCGGAGGGAGCAGTTTTGTCGTCTGAAAACAATAAATAAGCAAACATGAGTACGAAGGTACTCAGCAAGTCTTACATCAGAACCTACTATACATGCTTATTCTCAAGGAGGCGGTGGGGTTGATGCAGCAAGCCAGCTTTGACTCTTGGCTAAGCTATCCTACGGAACTCCAGCAGTAAAATAGTTTTCGCACACGAGTCCACTACTCACCAACACAATACTCCACCGGGGATCCTCCCTCGTCATCCTATGAGAGGGCCATCCTCGGTACTCACACTTATCTTGAGTCTTTTAGTAGTATCCATTAACTTGTCTATGAACTGTATAGGCAACCAAGTAGTGCTTTACCGTGGACGCGGCTATTCGAATAGTTTTATACCCTGCAGGGGTGTACTTCGTCACACACGCTTTCACCACTTACCACCGTTTACACGACATGTACTCGGCAACCATCAAGCGGAAGCCCAGCGAGGGTGTCGGCCACGGCCTACCTAAACACTTAAGTCTCTAGTCCAGGTTTATCGCCTATCCAGGTTCCATCCGCAGGGAGTCCGGCCGAGGTTTCCACATACGGCCCTGAACGATGTGAACAGGGTCCCGAGACGCCAAACGGGCGCCCGGCATACCAGGCCACGGTGTATCTACCGCAACATAGCCCACCCCTAGGGTCAGCGCTACGCACGGCCGCCAACACATAACCTACAAACACCAGAAACTATTTGCAACTCCTGGACAGAGTACTAGGGTGATTAAGAAGCCGAGAGGGTCAATTAAGGATCCCAATGCATGGTAGTAGCTGAATCTTAAAATCACACATACAGATCTCGGTTCTTAGGGACGGCCTCAATGAAACAACCCACCATGTACTCCTACATGGCCTCTCATCGATACCTTTACCAAAACATGTTCAACACATCCCTCACATTACCGACATAAGCATTTCACTCTAGCCCATCACCCAGATGAACCAGACCTGACATAACTCTAAGCATAGCAGGCATAGCAAGGTAGGAATCATATACATGGCTCAATCAACTCCTACACATGCTAGTGGGTTTCATCTAGTTACTGTGGCAATGATAGGTCATGCAGAGGATAAGGGTTCAACTACCGTAGCACATAGCAGTTTGAATCGCGTTGTCTTAATGCAGTAAATAAGAGCAGAAGCGAGAACATGGGTTTGTATCGAAATGATCAATGGTTGCTTGCCTGATGGAGTGGTAGCAGGATACTGCCCTTCAGTTGGATACTCGTGAATATCCTCGGAGGCAGAACCTACCACAGGGAACACATCGGAACACAATCAACACATGACGATATGCAACAATATGATGCATGCTATGACATGGCAATATGAATGTGTTTTGGCCTAATGCAATCTAGAATAGAAAGGGATGAACTCATTTGAATCAAAGATTCAAATATTAGCTCATTAAGCATGGCCTTAATAGTGCATTTCCTTATTCTTCTTAAACAGCAAGGTAAACTTGTTTTGTCATGCATGAAACCATTACAGATGGATAGATTGAATTTTTCTGATAATTTTTCATATATAAATTATTTCATTTGGAGTTACGGTTGAATTTCTATGATTTTTAGAAGTTTTAAACATTTTCTGAAATTTCCTGAATAAAAATAAATCCAGAAAATGCAATACTGCGTCAGCATTGCGTCATGCTGACCTCAGCAGGTCAAAGGCGCCAGCCCAGGTCAAACCTGACTGGTGGGCCCCTTCTGTCAGCCTCTCAGCTAATTAGCAAAATTAGATTAACACTAATTAGTTGTCAGTGGGGCCTGGGCCCACATGTCAGTGACTGATTTAATTAAAATTAATTAAGACAAATCCTAATTTAGTTAGCCGACCGGCCCCACCTGTCATAGACTAAGGGGGGGTCTTCCTGGGCCCACCCAGGGGTCAAACTGGGTCAACTCGCCGGCGGCTCGACGCCCGCGAGGCCCGAGACGGCGGAGGGCTTCGGATTTGGTCCTCCGGTGACCAAATCGACGGCGGAGACGTGCTACGCATAGCTGGGGCTTGTGCGCATCTAGTGGGGCAAGTGGGAGGAGCTGGGGTGGAGCGAGCTCGCCGGAATCGAGCTCGTGGCGGCGGCCGGAGTTCGGGCGAGGTCGGTTTTGATGCTACGGTGCACGAGAGGGAGAACTGGGGGTGGCTACGGGTTCCTGGTGCTGCACTGAGCACGGTGAGGCGCTCCGTTGTGGGCTTGCACGGCTGTGGCCACGGCTGCGCCATGGCTGGCGGCGAGAAGCTCTCGACCGCGGTGGAGAATGGAGCTAGGGGACGAGCGCGAGCACGAGAGAAGAGGGGAAAGGAAGAGGAGCTCACAGCGGAGTCGGAGAGGGGGTTAGCGGGCTCGGGGAGGTCCTGGCAGCGGCAAATTCGACCGGAGATGGCTCGGGTGCCCGAGGTTGAAGACGAGGGTGAAGGCGGCGATGTAGGGCCTCCGGCGATGCGTGGCTCGGTGGGGAGGACGAGGGAGTCGAGGCAGAGCTAATGGGCTCGTCGGAGGGGCAAGGGAGTGGCTATGGTGGCAACTACGGTGATCGGCGGCGAGGTACGCGCTCGGCCGTCGCGGGAGAGAGAGAGGGAGACGAGGGGGAGAGTGAGCGAGGATGAGAGGGAGACGTGGGGGTCACGTGGCACTTCAGGGCGTCTCCCGGGCGTCGGTGGAAGCAGGAGGTGGTCGGCGTGTGGCCGCGGGCGCCGGCCACGCGCTCCGCGTCCTTCTGGCGCGAGGAGGACAACGACTGGCAGCGCCAGCAAGCTGGGCCGAGCCAGGTGGCTGGGCCAGCACAGGTAAGGCCCAGGTGGGCTTCTTTCTCCTCTTTTTTGATTTTTGTTTCTGTTTTCTATTTAACTGCAACTATTGGGCTTTAAATAAAATACTAAAACGTTTCCAAAAATCCTGAAAATAAATGTGGCCTCTGTTTAGATTATTTCCAACAGGAAACATTTATTCCCAGAATTATTTGAGCAATTAGATTATTTTATAGCATTTAAATGCCCAAATTCAAATACTTATGATTTAATTCAATGACCTTTTGTTGACCTAGAAAATTGTGCACCAATTTTGCCAGAGGTTCTAACCTAAGACAAAGAGGGTGAACTTTTTAGAAGGGCATTTCAGGTTCATTGAAAATATTTTTAGTAAACGCTAGTTGTTTCCAGGGGTTGTGTTGGGGGTTCTGTCTTCCCCAATTCAAATTTAAGAGGAATTTAAACATGATGCACATTCTAATGCTTGAACTAGCTAGGGTGTGACACAAATCCTGATAGGAGCTGCACATATCTCGTTCTCAGGGCACACCGGATGAGCCAGACGTCGGGTGGGCCAGCCCAAAGTTGCCCCTGGTAGCTCCGGACATCGCTCAGTTTGGACCAACACTCAGAGGAGCACTAGCCCGGGGGTTTAATAAAGATGACCTTGGGCAGGCCTACCCAAGTGAAAGAAAAAGGCTAGGTGGCGAATGGTAAAACCAACGTTGGGCTTTGCTGGAGGAGTTTTATTCAAGGCGAACTGTCAAGGGGTTCCCATTATACCCAACCGCATAAGGAACGCAAAATCCGGGAACATAACACCAATATGACGGAAACTAGGGCGGCAAGAGTGGAACAAAACACCAGGCATAAGGCCGAGCCTTCCACCCTTTACCAAGTATATAGATGCATTAATTAAATAAGGTATATTGTGATATCCCAACAAGTAAACATGTTCCAACAAGGAACAACATCTCCATGTTCCAACAAGGAACAAACTTTAATCTTCACCTGCAACTAACAACGCTATAAGAGGGGCAGAGCTGTAACGCCCTCGATGCGGCTATATCTCCCATGTGTCGAGGCACGACTTAGAGGCATAACCGCATTGAAAGCAATGTCGCAAGTTAGGCAATCTTCACAACATCCCATGTAATATAGATAATAAAAGGGAGATAACATAGTTGGCTTACACTCGCCACGTCAATCAAGTACATAAATAACATTACATCATTCAAACACTCATGGCCCGACTACGGTGCCAAAATGAAAGAACAACCCAACATGCAACACGGTCCCGATCACCCCAACTGGGCACCACTATTGATCATCAGGAAAAGAAACATAGTATCGTTGAGAGTCCTCGTCGAACTCCCACTTGAGCTCAAGCGCGTCATCTGGAACGGAATCATCGGGTCCTGCATCTTGTGTAATAGTAATCTGTGAGCCACAGGGACTCAGCAATCTCGCACCCTCGTGATCAAGACTATTTAAGCTTAATAGGTAAGGCAAGGAAAAATATGTGGAGCTGCAGCAAGCGACTAGCATATATAGTGGCTATCCTGTTCGCAAAAGAGAGCGGGAAGAGGAGGCAAAGCGCGAACGAATAACTAGAGGGCAACCTGCGGCAAGCATTACTCCAACACCGTGTTCACTTCCCGGACTCCGCCGAGAAGAGACCATCACGGTAACTCACACTGTTGATTCATTTTAATTAAGTTAAGGTTCAAGTTATCTATAACCGGACATTAACAAATTCCCATCTGCCCATAACCGCGGGCACGGCTTTTGAAAGTTCAAATCCCTGCAGGGGAGTCCCAACTTAGCCCATGACAAGCTCTCACGGTCAGCAAAGGAATAGACCTCCTCCCGAGACGTTCCGATCAGACTCAGTACCTCGGTTCTTCAAGACACTTCGACGGGTTAAAACAAATCCAGCAACACCGCCCAAATGTGCTGACAAATCCCGATAGGAGCTGCACATATCTCTTTCTCAGGGCACACTCAGATTGTCCTAGGTACGGGTAGCCAGCCCAGAGTTGCCCCTGGTGGCCACCAGCAGCTGACAGGTGGACCAACACTCAGAGGAGCACTGGCCTGGGGGGTTTAAAATAAGATGACCCTCGGGCTCCGGAAACCCAAGGGGAAAAGAGTCTAGGTGGCAAATGGTAAAACTAAGGTTGGGCATTGCTGGAAAAGCTTTAATCAAGACGAACTATCAAGGGGTTCCCATTATAACCCAACCGCGTAAGGAACGCAAAAATCTGGGAACATAACACCGATATGACGGAAACTAGGGCGGCAAGAGTGGAACAAAACACTAGGCGAGAGGCCGAGCCTTCCACCCTTTACCAAGTATATATATGCATTAAGATAACAAGATAATATAATGATATCCCAACAAGTAAATAATGTTCCATCAAGGAACAGTCTCCAATCTTCACCTACAACTAGCAACGCTATAACAGGGGCTGAGCAAAGCGGTAACATAGCCAAACAACGGTTTGCTAGGACATGGTGGGTTAGAGGTTTGACATGGCAATTTTGGAGGCTTGAAAGCAAGTGGTAGGCATCGTAGCATTGGCATAGCAAAAGAGCGAGCATCTAGCAAAGCAAAGATAGTAGTGATTTCGAGGGTATGATCATCTTGCCTACAAAGTTGTCAGAGTTGACTAGATCCTCGAAAGCAAACTCAACGGGCTCCTCATTAGCAAACTCGTCTCCTGGATCTACCCAAACAAGACAAACAAGCAAACGGAAAACAATTAACCACGTGCAAACTCAAACAACATGATGCAAGGATGGTATGCTATACGGGATGCATTATGTGATGCATATGCAAGATTTGACAAGAAATGAATGAACCTGGCCTCAACATGGAAATCCAAGTGTGCCACTGGAAAGATGAGATGAAATCGCTTGAAAACGATATAAAGAACGCCGGAATCGGAGTTACGGTTTGGAAATGGCAAGCAATTCAAATATGGCCACGTTCTGCGATTTACAGCAAGTAGACATCTAAATGCAACAGGATGAACATGCTACAGCACCCAAACATGGCATCAAAATACATGGCACATATCCATTCATGAAGCTTAAGAAAAGTCTAGCACTGAGCTACGGCCAATTCATCCATTAACAGGTTCAAACAAGCATGGCAAAAATGCATATGGCAAACAGATCTCAGACTTAGTGAAATTAACACTTGTCTGGAATTTCAGATCAGATAGCACTCTTTGGAGCAACAAAACTACACTCTACAGGACCTGAACATGGCAAAGTAAAGCATGGCATGGAGCTACTGAAAGAGCTTAACAAAAGTCCCTTAGTGACCTTGAGCCAAAAGGGATCAGAAAATACAATGAAAGCATGTGAACATGGCAAAAACATAATCAGTTCTCAGACTTGGTGAAAACTGGAGCATGTTGAAACAAATATCAAGTAGGCATGTTTACGAGCTCGATGCACTCACTACATAGCATGTCATGACAATCTAAGCATACATCCATCAAGAATACACAAAATGCAAGCTACAAATGGCAAGAACAATAACATAGCATGCACGGATCAACTACAACATCATCGGCAAAATCTCTAACAAGTAGACAATCTGCCCAGATTCACGAAATGACAAAAGTAAAGCTCGATTGACTCAAGCTATGGTGCTCCATAATTACAAACAAAGACATGGATGGATAGAGCACTACAAGATTAACAAAACATCCTTACTGATCATCCTCAAAAGAGGCACGGATCACTAGGAAACAACATGAACATATTGCCATATGAGATAAACAGGTCAAGGACTTAGTGGAAATGCTAGGTCCCTGAAATCAGCATTACCAAGTGCCTCACTTTGCAAGCTTGTGCTAGTCACCACACACATCACAAAAATACATGGGTTGCATCTCTGGAAAGATGGCAAAACCCTTAACAAAACATATGTAGAGCTCATGGGCATATCATGCACACAATAATCATGGCAAAAATGACAAATATCTAAATGGAGCAGCAGATCTGACAGTTATCCCAAATAGCATTCTTCTAACAGCATTTCAGGCATCAAGATGAACTCAAATGAAAATGATGCAATGGAATGAAATGGTGTGCTCTCTGAGACGAACATTTTGATATGCTATATGCGTGAAACGGAGCTACGGATGCAAAGTTACGGCATGATGAACAAGGGCATATGAACTAGGGTTTCGGGGATAAAAGTCAATCGATTCCAGATCTGGATCCGGTTTGCACGCGGATCGAGGTTCGTCGCCGAAGTCGCCGGAGCTCGCCGGAGAAGCAGGGGGCGTCGCCGGACTTGCCGAGAAGAGGAGGGGCTCGCCGGGGCGCGGTCGTCGGCGTGCTCGCCGGCTCTGGGTGGTGGCGGCGCGGCCTTGCCGGAGTAGGAGGAGGCGCGGCGGAGCGCCGGCGAGGAAGGTGACGGGCGGGGGTGTGCGGCGGTCGGCGGGGTCGGCGCCGGTGACAAGGCGCGTCGCGGCGGAGGCGGCAGCCGGCGTGGGCGGCGCGGCGAGGGAGGCACGGCCTCAGGCGAGTGGCGGCGGAGGCGGGCCGCGGGGGCCTGCCCGGGCCGTGCGGGCCGGTGCAGTGGGAGACGGCGCGGGACAGGTGGCGGGCGCGGATTCGCCTGGGGCGGCGGCGCGATTCTGTCCGACCGGGGACGGACGTGTCCGGCGCGGCGAAGGGCAATTTTTAGGGTTTGGACGGGGGAGAGATCCAGATTTGGAATGGGGAAGGTATATATAGGCATAGAGGGAGCTAGGAGAGTCCAAATGAGGTGCGGTTTTCGGCCACGCGATCGTGATAGAATGCTCTAGATGATGGAGAGGGTTTTGGTGGGTTTTGGGCCAAATTGGAGGGGTGTTGGGCTGCAACACACACGAGGCCTTTTCGGTCCCTCGGTTAACCGTTGGAGCATCAAACAAAGTGCAAATGGTACGAAACTTGACAGGCGGTCTACCGGTAGTAAACCAAGGCCGCTTGGCAAGTCTCGGTCCAATCCGGAAATGTTCAATCCCCACACACGAAAGAAAGGTAGAATTGACCACCAGAGGAGAACGAAGCGCCGGAATGCAAAATGGACAACGGGGAAAATGCTCGAATGCATGAGATGAACACGTATGCAAATACAATGCACATGATGACATGATATGAGATGCATGACAACGAAAACAACACACGGAGACAAAAACCCGAAACCGAGAAAATAAAATAACTTAAGGCCGGAAACGGCAAGAGTTGGAGTACAGATTGGGTAAATCATATCCGGGGTGTTACATGAGCAAAGCGGTAACATAGCCAAACAACAGTTTGCTAGGACAAGGTGGGTTAGAGGCTTGGTTCAAACAATATAGGAGGCATGATAAGCAAGTGGTAGGTATCGCAGCATAGGCATAGCAAAAGAGCGAGCAACTAGCAAGCAAAGATAGAAGTGATTTCGAGGGTATGGTCATCTTGCCTGAGATCCTACAAGGAAGAAGAACGGGTCCATGAAGAAGACAAACGGACGTAGACGAACGGTTCCTCACAAACGCGACGTTATCGGAACCAACCCGAAGAAGCAACACCGGAAAGAAGCAAACAACATAGTAAACAACCACCACATAGACATGGCATGATGCACAACCAAGTATGATGCATGTCCGGTTTAAAGAGGCATGGCATGGAAAAATGCACAAACAATCCTACAAATTAAGTGGAGCTCAATATGCAACGGGATGCATATTGACGGAACACCACATTCGGGTTACTTAGTTCGATCTCGTTTATGTACCCAACAATATTAAATGTTGTTAGCATGGCAAGAGGGTGAAGCAAAGTAAAGCTACCTATCTAGTCAAGTTTAAATGAGGTCGGAAGCAACGAACAACAATTCCGGTAAATCCCCATATGCATATATTAGGTTTGGTACTGATCTTCCCTAAACACAATTTTAGAGTTGTTAAACATGCAAGGCAAGTACACCATGATAAACTAGGCAAAATTCTACCCCATATACATATAAAGTTCATTAAATTCGAAGTTACGGTTATTTAGTTATGAATTAAAGCATTTTAACATGACATAGGGCCAAATTAATGCAAACAGCAAGTTAAACATCTCAAACATGCATGAAAGTTGGATATTGTGAAACTAGATGAAATTCTAGTCATTTTTCATATATAAATCATTTTAATATGATGCACCGTTGATGAGTTATTAAATGCGTGATCTAGAGGGACTAAACTGTAAAACAGGTTTACTGGAATAATAGACAAATTCGCATAACTGGAAAAAAAACAGGTATGGGTCGCAACAAAGGCCGGCCCAACAATGCATAGGATCTGGGCGACTGCTCACCATGGGCTTCGGCCCGTTAGTGAAGGAGGCTGGCTGGGGAGGAAGCGCCTGGGCCGGGAGGCCGAGCGCTGGGCCTTGGCGATTGTCGGTGGAGGCGGCCCAGGGGGCGCGGTCAAGTAGGCGTGGTCAACGGGGCGAGCAGCTGTGTTCTGCTCGTTGCAGAGGAAGAAGAGGTCAGCGACAGGGACGAACATGCCCAGGCGAGGGCGCTCGTCCAAGGAAGCAGCAGCAGAGGGGCAATACAGCTCCTGAGAAGGGGAGGCCGGTCAACGACGGGGAAACGGGCGGATCTGGGCACGGGGACGATCCATCGGCCGATCGGTCCACGCGGGCGAGCAGAGGCGCTCGCTCAAACAAGACGAAGCAGAGGCGCGGCTCTCGCCGGGAAGAAAACAGGACAACGGCAGCTGGGCGGAGCTGTGGCGAGGAACTGCAGCGCGGCGGTGGGATCCGGCCAGGACGGGCCTGCAGGTAGCGCATCCGCACGCAACTGGAGGCGGCACGACGAGCTTGATGGCCGGCAGTGCCATGGGGCTCCTATGGAGAGAACGAGAGAAAACTTGAAGGCAGGGAGCTAGAGAACCAAGAGAAAACGAACGAGAGGAGAGGGAGAAGAAGCATGGGCAGCAGGGCACTCATCTCCGGCAACGGCGGCGCTCCAAACGGCGGCGGTGGCGCTCGTGGCTCCAGCGTGGAGGCCTCGGGCTCCTCTCGAGCGGGCACGCAGCTGACTGCTGGTGGTTGCGGGTGCTCCCCTGGCCGTTAGATGCAAGATCCGGCAGTCAGGATTGACAGGAGGGGCTGGATCTGGTTTGGTGGATTGGGGGAAACGAGATAGGATGGATGGCTATGTGTGGGTTCGCTCGGGTGGGATCCCGAGGAAGATGCTGCTGGCGGCGGCGCGAGGGACAACTGCCTAGTATTTAGGGTTAGTCTAGAAATGGACAAAGGGGACACTATATATAGCAATTCAGATCCGGTTAGGGCGGTTAGGTCCCTCCGATCGTAATCGGACATTTTGAGAAAAATAGACTAGGGAGTCCAAATAAGAAAACGGTGATGTTTTGAAGATGTTTGGGGATGAACCGGACCCAACGGTGACAACTGTCTGGGTCGGGTTTCGGGACAACTTTCGGACGCATGCACGAGGAGGTCCGCGGGCTGACGAGAGAGGTTAGGTTGGACCTGACGGTAGGTAGTGGACTATGGAGAGTGGGTTGGTCTGAGAGAAGAGGGGAGAGATGCAGCCTGGCAGGGTTTCCGGAGACCAAAAACGTCCGACGAAAAGACCGGCTATACTGCCGCTATAGTTAAACGTTGGGGCGTCAAACGAACTCCGAATGCGATGAAACTTGACAGGCGGTCTATCTACACTATAATAAGACCACACGCCAACTTTCATCCCATTCCAAGAACATTTTCTGGCCACTTATAAAATATTATTTCAGACATGCCGCGGGCGTGTGCAAGTGTTTGTGGGCTCAGAATGGACAACGGAAGGAACAAGGAGACCGGGACAGATGCAAGTTTTGAAAACATGATGATGCAACACACATGATGACATGATATGAGATGCATGACACGCAAGCAATGACAAGGAAACAACAGCGAATATCTGGAAGACACCTGGCACATCGGTCTCGGGGCGTTACAGAATGCATCTTGAAGCAATTGGTAACGATCTCTGGTATGTTGTGGAAAATGGTGTTCCCTTAGTCACACCTTCTCTGAATGCTGTCGATGTGAAGAGATTCAAGCAACTCGACTCTCAAGCGAAGAATATCATATGTGGCCATCTAAGCAAAGGACATTATGGCAGAGTGAGTGCTTTGGAAACAACGAAGCTTATCTGGGACAGGTTGTCCAAAGTGAATGAAGGAGTCTCAAGTCAGTGTGACTCTCGAGTTGATGTTCTTCGCAATCTCTTCAACCGCTTCAAAAGACTCGACAATGAAAATGTTCAACAAACCTTCGATCGCCTCACTGACATCTCAAATGAGCTTCAAGCACTTGGTGCCACTGACATCACCGACCATGAGGTGGTGAAGAAATTGCTGAGATCGCTTGATTCCTCATTTGACACTCTGGCATTGATGATACAAGAACGTGCTGATTACAAGTCACTTGATCCCGCTGATATTCTCGAGAGGCTAAATACTCATGAGTTCCAACTTGCTGAAAAGAGAGATCTCTATGGTTCAAGCTATGGCAGAACACGTGCACTGAAGGGCAAGGCAGTATCTGAGTCCGAAGATGAAGACTCTGGTAGCAGCCTTGGTGATCCTGAAGAACTGAGCCATGATCTGGCTCTGCTCGTGAAGAAGTTCCAAAAGTTCTCAAGACGTGGTCGCCTTGGAAGATCCTCAAGGATCAATGATTCCTCATCCAGTGACTACAAGAAGAGGGTCTGTCACAAGTGTAAAAAACCTGGACATTTCATTCAAGATTATCCTCAGTGGGAAAAGGAATCAAAGAAGAAGAAATACAAGGATTACAGTTCTGATGATGCAAAGAAAAAGAAGAAATCCACAAAATCCTCATCATCAAAATCCTCAAAGCCTTCATATCACAAGAAGAGCAGCTCCAAGAAGGCCAGGGCATTCATTGGCAAGGAAATGGACTCTGAGGCTGAATATGAAGAAAATGAGGAAGAGGAGTCATCTGAGGAGTCTGAATTCGGAGTGGCGAGCCTAGCTCTCGCTACTGCATTCGTCAGCAAGTCTATCTTCAACACTGAAGAAAATGACCTCACCAACAAGGCTGATGAAGGCGATGATGACTACACTCCCACCTATTGCTTCATGGCAAAGGGTGCCAAGGTACTCAAATATACCTCCTCTGAATCAAGTGAGAATGAATTTGATGAAAACCTTAGGCCCAGCTATTCTAAACTTGCTAAGATTTCTATAAAACAACAAAGGGCTTTAGAAAAGGTTCAAAACATGCTATATAAAAGTGATGATATGCTGGGTGAAGAAATGGATCGCACTGAAACTTTGACTGAAAATCTTCAGAGACTTCAGTCCAAGCTTGACAAACTTCAAAGTCATCATAACACTCTCTTATCGGATCATGAGAAGCTTTCTTATGAATTTCTTCAAAGAAAGCAAGACCTTGAGAAGCTAAGAGTGAGTTATGAAGATCTTCAGAAGGAGCGCGATTCATTACTTGCTCAACAAATCAGCGCATCTCAGGAAGAATTTGTTCCTCCATGCTTGAAGTGCATTGAACGTGAATCTGCTAATTCTTCACCTGAATCTTCAAATGCTGCTAATGTTTCAAATTCTTCACATGCCTCTGCCATCACTAATTCCTCATCTGAGGACATTGCTAGTATCACTGACAATGCAGGGATGAAGGAATTGTACACGACAGGCATGTACAAAAGCCTCAAAGGGCATCAGGCTCTTTGTGATGTGCTTAAAAAGCAGATCCTCAACAGGAACCCTAGGAAAGAGGGTATCGCCTTTGAGAGGAAACTCAATGCTGATGGTACATATTGGAAGCCTGAGCAGTACCCCAAAACTACATGGGTTGCTGCAAAGGGACCTCCAGTTCATCCATCTAACTTATCTGGATTTGCATGTGAATCTCCTCATTCTGATTATGAGTCAATTGACTCCAACTATAAGTTATTCAAAAATCAGAATGGTAAAGTATTTGCTAGATATGTTGGCACTAACTGCAGGAACGGCTCCCCTATGCAGAAAATCTAGGTTCCCAAAAGATGCCTTGAAAATCTTCAGGTGAATGTCATCATGACGCCACCTGTGAAGAATAGGAACCCCAGATCAAATTCCTCATACGGACCAAATTCCTCATATGGATCAAAGTCCTCATATGAACATCATCATGCTAACCCGTCTGTTTCGCAGGGAAGATCTCAGGATTATTGATATGTGCATTATTCTTCAAATCATTATGTCCATAAGTCCTCGAAGAATTTCTCTTCTTACTCATATGCTTACTCTAACCCATCTTATGTGAAACGAAATGGATTGGCTTCTATGCCATCCTTCTTGTATGGAGCTCGCAGAATGATGAACTCTTTGCCACCCCTTCAGATGTGGGTGGTGAAGAAAAAGAACTAAACTCTTCTGCAGGGTCAGGTCTCCAGACGCACGTAATCGTCTGAAGAATTTGCTGGAGACCTGAGCATGCCTGATAGGACGCAGGCTAATCATGAAGAAATGAACCTTCTTTTCTCACGTCCTCATATTGCTTTATCAGTTCTTTTACTTGATGAAATTGATCTGATGAATTGATGTCATATTCTTCACTGATGAAGTATATGAGTTTGTAAGCTGCACTAATTCATCTGCAGGATGATCAACCCAAAGCCACTGAGTGGGTCCTTGATAGTGGATGTACAAACCACATGACTGGTGACAAGAATCTATTGATGGATGCTCCATTATCTCCGTCGCATCTGAAGCATATCATCTTTGCTGACAAAGGAAAAAGTCAGGTATTGGGTCTAGGTAAGGTTGCGATTACAAAGGATCGACACATGGACAAAGTCATGCTTGTTGAGTCCTTAGGATACAACCTTATGTCTATCTCAATGCTTTGTGATCTTGATATGGTTGTTGTCTTCGGCAAGTACCGTTGTGTTGTGGTTATGGAAGCTGACAATTCCAAAGTCATCGAAGGCTTTAGGAGAGGAGACCTGTATATTGTTGATTTCTCTACAGGACCACAACCAGCCATGTGCTTACTTGCAAAAGCTTCAGAAGGCTGGCTCTAGCATCGACGACTTGGTCATGCAGGCATGAGGAATTTGCACACGCTTGCGAAGAAGAAGCATGTCATTGGCATCGAGAATGTAAAATTCCTCAAGGATCACCTATGCGGAGCCTATGAAGCTGGGAAGATGACCAAGGCCAAGCATCCAGCGAAGACTATCATGACCACCACTTGCCCATTTGAATTTCTTCACATGGATCTCTTTGGTCCTAATCATTATTCTGCTATCTCAAATGAAGCATCTCAATATGGCTTCGTTATTGTTGATGATTATTCTCGTTACACATGGGTACACCTTGTTACTTACAAACATGAAGTGCAGGAAGTCTTCAAACGATTTTCCTCGAGGGCTTCAACCAACTTTGGTGTGAAGATCAAGCACATCAGAAGTGACAATGGCATTGAGTTCAAGAATTCTGGTCTCGATGACTATCTTGATGAACTTGGTATCACTCATGAGTTATCTGCTCCTTACACTCCTCAGCAGAATGGCATCGTGGAGCGCAAGAATAGGACTCTTGCTGAGATGGCTCACACTATGCTTGATGAATACAAAACGCCTCATCATTTCTGGACTGAGGCAATTGATACTGCGTGCCACATCATCAACAGAGTATATCTTCACAAATTCTTCAAAAAGATTGCCTATGAACTCCTCACTGATAAGAAACCCAATGTAAGTTATTTCAAAGTCTTCGGTGATAAATGTTGGATTAGAGATCCTCATCACAACTCAAAATTTGCACCGAAAGCACATGAAGGTTTTATGCTTGGTTACGGAAAGGACTCGCACACCTACAGAGTCTTCAACAACGTTCTTCACAAAGTTGTTGAAACTGTAGATGTGTGGTTCGATGAAACTAATGGCTCGCAAAGAGAGCACCTACCTACTGTGATAGATGAACCAGCACCTGAGGAAACTATCAAGTTCAAGGCTACTGAGGATGTCATTCCTACTGAAGAATCTGCTGAAGAATTCATTCCAGAACATGAAGAACATCGAGCTAATGCACCTGAAGAAAATGTTGAAGAAAATGGTGCTGAAGAAAACACTGATCAAATTTTTCAACGACAACCAGCTCATCCTCGCATTGCAAAAGAAGTGCAAGTTGAATAGATCATCAATGACATCAAAGCGCCAGGTCCTCTCACACGCTCAAAAGCTTCACATTTGTCTAACTTTTGTGGGCAGTATGCTTTTGTCTCTATTACAGAGCCCACTAAGGTAGATGAAGCATTTCTGGAGCCTGGGTGGATTCAGGCCATGCAATAAGAATTACATCAGTTCGAGCTTAACAATGTCTGGGAACTGGTCAAACGTCCAGATCCTCGCAAGCACAATATCACCGGCACAAAGTGGATCTACCGCAACAAGCAAGATGAAAATGGCCTTGTGGTGAGGAATAAGGCACGGCTTGTAGCTCAAGGCTACACACAGGTTGAAGGAATTGATTTCGATGAAACTTTTTCACCTGTTGCTAGACTTGAGGCTATTCGCATATTACTTGCTTATGCTAACCATCATGATATCACTCTATATCAAATGGATGTGAAAAGTGCATTCCTCAATGGTAAGCTTGAGGAAAAAGTGTATGTTGCTCAACCCCCAGGTTTTGAAGATCCAAAGAATCCTGACAAAGTCTTCAGACTCAACAAGGCCCTCTATGGCCTCAAGCAGGCCCCACGGGCTTGGTATGATACTTTGAAGGAACTCTTCATGAAGAAAGGCTTCAAACCCGGTTCACTCGACCCTACTCTTTTCACTAAATCTTATGATGGTGAATTGTTTGTGTGCCAAGTATATGTTGATGATATTACTTTGGCTGTACTGACCAACGTTATAGTGATGAATTTGCCTATATGATGAGTGAAGAATATCAAATGTCTAGGATGGGAGAGTTGAAATTCTTCTTAGGTCTTCAAATTTGTCAACAACACAATGGCATATTCATATCTCAGGAGAAATACCTCAAGGATGTATTGAGGAAATTCGGCATGCAAGATTGCAAAAGCGTCAAAATTCCTATGCCCACAAATGGCCATCTGTGCACTGATGAAAATGGTATTGACTTTGATCATAAGGTACACCGCTCCATGATAGGTTCCTTATTATACTTATGTGCATCTAGGCCAGATATAATGCTTAGTGTTTGCATGTGTGCCCGATTTCAAGCTGCACCGAAGGAATCACACCATAAGGTTGTGAAGCATATTCTTCGATATCTAGCTCACACACCAACACTTGGAATATGGTACCCCAAGGGCTCAGCTTTTGGTCTTGTTGGATATTCTGACTCTGACTATGTTGGTGATCGTGTGGATCGCAAGTCAACATCTGGTACATGTCATTTCCTCGAATGATCTTTGGTCTGTTGGTCCTCGAAGAAACAGAATTGTGTATCACTATCTACTGCTGAAGCGGAGTACATTGCCGCTGGTTCTTGCTGTGCCCAATTGCTATGGATGAAGCAAACTCTCAAGGACTACAGCGTCAACATGAAGAATGTACCTCTCTTCTATGACAATGAGAGTGCCATCAAGATTGCACACAACCCAGTTCAGCACTCGAAGACAAAGCACATTCAGATTCATCATCATTTTCTCCGTGATCATGTGTTGAAGGGCGACATTTCTATTGAGCATGTGAAGACTGAAGAACAGCTAGCCGATATCTTCACAAAGCCCTTGGATGAGAAGAGATTTAGCAAGTTGCGGTGTGAGCTAACTATCCTAGAATCTTCGAATGTTCTTTGAAAAGGACACTCATCCTAACACTTATGAAAAATTGATGACTTAGATGTGCAACACATGAAGAAACGTTTTTCTTCAATCAATGAAGAATAACACTCTTAGTGTGAAGAAATTAACGAAGAATTTGATTCTCAGAACCCTACGATAATTGTACGCGGTGTCTGAAATCATCATTCTTATACGGTGGGTCACGCCACCACCAAAAGTTGAAATCCCTCAAATTATTCATATTCTTCAACTTTGCATAGTCTTCACTGGTTCCGTCGTTTTTCTTCATTGGATATATATATATATATGAGTTTATGTCCTCCGCGGCATTCACTTATTGCTATTTCTTTCAGTTGGTTTTCTGCTAAGTGAAAGTGATCGGACCATTCCCCTCTATGCTATACTCAACCCAATCTGTTCACAAATTCTTCATGTGCGCTCTATTTGAAACTCGTTCAAAATCTTCACTGTGTCCTTGTCAGCTGAAGAAATTGCGAACGGAACTTTAAAACCTATCTTATCAAAATTTTCGGTTTTGCCGCTCAAACCGTTTCGCATCCCTCGATACACTTATCCACTCACCCACGATCTAACATGATCTCCACCTCTCACTACGTGGGTGACACATGTCATGCGAATGAGAAGGGTCAGGGGCACGTTCGTCCAATTTCTTCGGGCGAGCAGTTTTTCACCATAGCTATAAATACCCCTCCTTCCCTTCCTCACTTCTTTTACTCCGCTCGATCTCTCTCTCTAGCTCGAGCTTCTCAAACCCTAGCGCCGCCGCTACTTCATCGCCGCCGGTGAGGAAGAGCTTCACTGCCTCGACCTCGTCGCCGACGTACTCGCGCCGACCGCGGACATCTTCACTCCACCGTCGCCGTAGCCGTCTTCCTCTGCCAAGTTAGGGCGTGGAAGATATGCATAGAAGAACTTCACATCTCCTCACTCCAGTTCGTCGTGTTCTTCATCCAGGGTAAATAAAAGTTACTTTTACTGCCCTCGTTCATTCGAATGATTATCTACAAAATCTTCAAAGGTGTTTTTCTTCATATATTCACACACTAAACACCTCACAAGTCATCTGTTCTTGATTCGTTTCTCTAAGCATCATTTTTCTTCAAAGTTCCACAATTGTGTGGATCTTCGATCTATACAACTCTGGAACCTAAGACAAAGAACGCTTAGTGAAAATCTTCAAGACTCATCTGGTCAAATTCCTCAAACCTGTTCATTTTGAAAAACCTTCTGAGAACGCATATGACCTCTCCAAATTCCTCACAACTATACTCTGTTCACAGGTACACATGTCAGCTGTTGAATCACTAGGTTCTCATCAACTTAACTCATTTGCAGCGTTCCTCGAAGAAAAGTTGCATACTTCTTCAGAGAATTCGATTGTTCAAATTCCTCAACTGAAGAAAATGGCTGATGGTAAAAGGCCACAGAAGGGAGGAAAGAGGCCTGAGGTAAATACAGCGTTTGAGATCCCTGATGACATATATGCTGGGTACTACACACCTACTGAGGAAACCAAGAATGAACGCAAAGTGCGCATTCAGAAAATAGAGAGGAGATGGGCAAGAGAATGGAGGGAGTACAGATATGTCACTCCTAAGTATATGAAGAAATTCGCACTCAATCCTCCATGCCCAAGAGCTCCATTGGCACCTGGCCAAATTGCTGATCCCACCAGCCTCAAGCGAGGTGAGGACTATCCTAATGAATGGGCCAAGCGGCAAGCCAAGCTGGCTAAGCAAGCCAGAGAAGCAGTGAGGAAATTTAATGAAGACTCTGCTGCTGCCTCTGCTGAGGCCTTTGCTGTCAAGCCAAAGAAGGCTATGTCAAAGAAGCCTGCGCGCAAGCCAAGTGCTTCACCAACAATGCCCTCAAGGCCAAGTTCCTCAGCAATGCCCTCACGGCCAGAATCATCAAAGCCCTCACGGCCAATTCCTCATGCTGCTCCTATTCCTCCAAAGTCCTCAGCTCCTCCACCGAAGCCTTCAGCTATTCCAACCAAATCCTCAGCACCTGTGCATATCGCTTCATGCCAAAGGACTGTCGGCATCTCCATTGTCTCAGGTGTCTTCGCTAGTTCCTCAGCTGCACCAAGTTCCTCAGCTGGCCCCTCACTACTGAAGACAAAGGCCACTGTTGGACGAGGTCCATGCCCAAGTCCTCAAAAGAAGCAAGTCGCTTTCCAAGTGTCGTCTGATGAAGATGAAGCTGATGATGATGAACTTGCAGAAATCATCAGAGACAGGCAAGTCAGGGCCGCTAGAGCCAAAGGATCAGAGGTGCCACTACTTTTGGATCCCAAGCTGATCCTCGACTACATTGATGATTGGCACAAGGACCCCAACACACCTTGCCTAACTTCAAGCTGACTCCTGGCCAAAGTCACATGCTGACCCACTTCATTCAAGAAGAAAAGTGGAAATTTGAGAAGGCCAGGTGTAACACCCCGGATGTAACTTTCCCTATTTATACTCCAACTCTTGTCGTTTCCGGTGTTAAGTTATTTTATTTTCTCGGGTTCGGGTCTTTGTCTCCGTGTGTTGTTGTCGTTGTCATGCATCCCATATCATGTCATCATGTGCATTGCATTTGCATACGTGTTCGTCTCATGCATTCGAGCATTTTCCCCGTTGTCCGTTTTGCATTCCGACACTTCGTTCTCCTCCGGTGGTCATTTCTAGTTTTCTTTCATGTGTGGGGATTAAACATTTCCCGATTGGACCAAGAATTTCCAAGCGGCCTTGGTTTACTACCGGTAGACCGCCTGTCAAGTTTCGTACCATTTGGACTTCATTTGATACTCCAACAGTTAACCGAGGGACCGAAAAGGCCTCGTGTGTGTTGCAGCCCAACACCCCTCCAATTTGGCCAAAACCCATCAAACTCTGCTCCATGTCCTAGAGCGTTCGATCACGATCGCGTGGCCGAAAACCGCACCTCATTTGGACTCTCCTAGCTCCCTCTAGGCCTATATATACACCCCTCCGTTTTCGGATCTTCGTCCTCCCCGAAACCCTAAAACTGCTCCTCCTGCCGACGGACACGTCCGATTCAGGCCGGACGTGTCCGCCACCGCCCGCCTCCACCACGTGGCGCCGCCCCGTTGGCTGCGCCCGCCGCCTCCACCGCCAGCCCGCCGTGGCCCGCGGCCGGCCCTCCCCGGCCCGCGCCCTCGCGCCTCCCTCGTCCCCGTGCCCGGTGGCCGGCGCCGTCGCGCGCCGTTGCCGGCCCCGCCGCACCGGCCGGTGACCGCCGCCTCGCCTCGCCGCCCCCGCCGCCAAGCTCGTCGCCGGGCAGCCCCGCGGCCGCCGCCCCGCCTCCGTGAAGCTCTGCCGCCCCGCCTCCTCGTCGCCGGCGGCCTCTCCAGCGAGAGCTCCGGCCGCCGCGGCTCTTTTTCTTCCGGCGGTCCTCGAACAGCTACAGTGCCGCGCCGCGCCTCGGTTTCCGTGCAAACCCTAGATCCAGATCCGGAGGTTGATTTTTTTCCTAAGTCCCCAGAATTTTTAGTTCAAGTGCTCATGTTCGAGGCTCCGTAACTTTGCAT
This sequence comes from Triticum urartu, assembly GCF_056163025.1. NCBI lineage: Eukaryota > Viridiplantae > Streptophyta > Magnoliopsida > Poales > Poaceae > Triticum > Triticum urartu. The sequence goes on from NC_141876.1 coordinate 303,296,727, forward strand.
CTGTAGCTCCGATTTGGGCGTATAGCATATCAAAATGTTCATCTCAGAGAGTACATCATTTAATTGCACTGCATCATTTTCATTTGAGTTCATCTTGATGCCCGAAATGCTGTTAGAAGAGGGCTACTTGAGTTAATTGTCAGATCTGTTACTCCGTTTAGCACTTTTGTCATTTTTGCCATGATTATTGTGTGCATGTTATGCCCGTGAGTTCTTCATATGTTTTGTTAAGGGTTTTGTCATCTATGTAGAGGTGCAACCCATGTATTTTTAGGATGTGTGTGGTGACTTGTGCAATCTTGCAAAGTGGTGCACTTGCTAATTCTGTTTTCAGGGACTTAGTGATTTCACCAAGTCCTGGGATTGTTCATCTCATGATGCCATATGTTCTTGTTGTTTCCTAGTGATCCATGCCTCTTTTGAGGATGATCAGTAAGGGAGTTTTGTTAATCTTGTAGTGATCTATCCATCCATGTCTTTTTTTGCAATTATGGAGCACCCTAGCTTGAGTCAATCGAGCTCTACTTTTGCTTCGTTGCGAATCTGGGCAGATCGTCAACTTGTTTGCGATTTTGCCGATGTTATTGTAGTTGTTCCGTGCATGATATGCCATTGTTCTTGCCATGTATAGCTTGAATTTTGTGCCTTCTTAAGGTATGTATGCTTGTCTTTCCATGACTTGCACCGTAGTGAGTGCATCGAGCTCGTAAACATGCCTTCGTGAGTTATGTTTCAGCATGTCCCAGTTTTCACTGTCTGGAAACTAATTATGTTTTTGCTATGTTCGTGTGCTTGTTAGTATATTTTGTGATCCCTTTTGGCTCAAGGTCACTAAGGGCCTTTTGTTAAACTTGTTGAGTAGCTCCTTGCCATGTCTTTATTTTTCATGTTCAGGTCCCATAGCATGTTGTTTTGTTGCTCCGAAGAGGGCTATATGATCTGAAATTCCAGACAGGTGTTAATTTCACTAAGTCTGAGATTTGTTTGTCATTTGCGTTTTTTCCATGCTTGTTCAAACCTGTTAATGGATGATTTGGCCGTAGCTCAGTGCTAGACTATTTTTAAGCATCTTGTGTGCATCCCTGCCATGTATTTTGTTGACATGTTTGGTGGCTGTAGCATGTTCATTTCGTTGCATTTAGATGCCAACTTGCTGTAAATCGCAGACCGGTGTCATTTTTGAATCGCTTGCCATTTCCAAACCGTAACTCCGATTCCGGCGTTCTTTATATCGTTTTCAAGCGATTTCATCTCATCTTTCCAGTGGCACATTTGGAATTCCATGTTGAGGCCAGGTTCATGCATTTCCTGTCATATCTTGCATTTTGCATCCCGCATCGCATCCCGCATAGCATATCATCTTTGCATCTTGTTGTTTGAGTTTGCACGTGGTTGATTGTATCCTTGTTGCTTGTTTGTCTTGTTTGGGTAGAGCCGGGAGACGAGTTCGCTAACGAGGAGCCCGTTGAGTTTGCTTTTGAGGATCCAGTCAACTCTGACAACTGTGGAGGCAAGATGATCATACCCTCGAAATCACTACTATCTTTGCTATGCTAGTTTGCTCGCTCTTTTGCTATGCCATTGCTACGATGCCTACCACTTGCTTGCAAGCCTCCCAAATTGCCATGTCAAACCTCTAACCCACCATTGTCCTAGCAAACCGTTGATTGGCTATGTTACCGCTTTGCTCAGCCCCTCTTATAGCGTTGCTAGTTGCAGGTGAAGATTGGAGGCCATTCCTTGTTGGAACATCTTTTATTTACTTGTTGGGATATCATTATATTGCCTTGTTATCTTAATGCATCTATATACTTGGTAAAGGGTGGAAGGTTTGGCCTCTCGCCTAGTGTTTTGTTCCACTCTTGCCGCCCTAGTTTCCGTCATATCGGTGTTATGTTCCCGGATTTTGCGTTCCTTACACGGTTGGGTTATAATGGGAACCCCTTGATAGTTCGCCTTGATTAAAGCTTTTCCAGCAATGCCCAACCTTGGTTTTACCATTCGCCACCTAGCCTCTTTTTCCCTTGGGTTACCGGAGCCCAAGGGTCATCTTGTTTTAACCCCCCCCCCCCGGGCCAGTGCTCCCTCTGAGTGTTGGTCCGAACCGGGCAGCCTGCGGGCCAGCTCGGGGAAACTTGAGGGTTGGTTTTACTCGTAGCTTGACCTATCTGGGTGTGCCCTAAGAACGAGATATGTGCAGCTCCTATCGGGATTTGTCGGCACATTCGGGCGGTGTTGCTGGTCTTGTTTTAACCTGTCGAAGTGTCTTGAGTTACCGAGATACCGAGTCTGATCGGGACGTCTTGGGAGGAGGTCTATTCCTTCGTTGACCGTGAGAGCTTGTCATGGGCTAAGTTGGGACTCCCCTACAGGGATTGAACTTTCGAAAGTCGTGCCCGCGGTTATGGGCAGATGGGAATTTGTTAATGTCCGGTTGTAGATAACTTGAACCTTAATTAATTAAAATGAATCAACCGAGTGTGTTACCGTGATGGCCTCTTCTCGGCGGAGTCCGGGAAGTGGACACGGTGTTGGAGTAATGTTTGAGCGGGTTGCTCTTTAGTTTCTCGCTCGCGCTTTGCCTCCTCTTCTCGCTCTCCTTTGCGAATAAGTTAGCCACCATACATGCTAGTCGCTTGCTGCAGCTCCACTCATATTTTACCTTGCCACACCTATAAGCTTAAATAGTCTTGATCGCGAGGGTGCGAGATTGCTGAGTCCCTGTGGCTCACAGATTACTATTATATCAGATGCAGGGCCTGATGATTCCGCTCCAGAAGACGCGTATGAGCTCAAGTGGGAGTTTGACGAAGACTCTCAACGATACTATGTTTCCTTTCCCGACGATCAGTAGTGGTGCCCAGTTGGGGGTGATTGGGACCGTGTCGCATGTTGGGTTCTCTTTTATTTTGGCGCCATAGTCGGGCCTTGAGTGTATGGATGATGTAATGTTATTTATGTACTTGATTGACGTGGCGAGTGTAAGCCAACTATGATATCTCCCCTTTTATTATTATTACTTGGGATGTTGTGAAGATTTCCTAACTTGCGACATATGCCTTCAATGCGATTATGTCTCTAAGTCGTGCCTCGACATGTGGGAGCTATAGTCGCATCGAGGGTGTTACACCAGGCAGATCAAGAAAGCGCGGTACAAGAAGGAGAAATTTCTGAAGAACAACGTTGTCACTATGACAACTGATGAACTTGTAAAAATCCAATCTGAAATCAAAACCCTCAGCGATGACTTCAAAGCCTACTATGCTGATTGGCAAGGAGCCAAGGTTATATTTGTAAAGATAACTGAACAGTTCACTTCAAATGTTGCTGCCCCAACGCAACAGGAAATTCCTCAGGCCGAAGCATCTGCTCAGCCGACTGAAGAACATGCCAGCACCGCTGATGAAAATCAGGCTGCTGAAGAAAATGTGAGTTCCAGGGCTGATGACTGCACTCCAGCCGCTGAAGAAATTGCCAGGGCATCCACTTGTGGTGCGCCTGAAGAAACTGAAGAAATCAGGGCAACTGCATCAGTTGTGCCTGAAGAAAATCAACCAGATTCCTCAGCTGCTCCTGCACCAACTTCAACTCCAATCCTTCCATCTGCATCAGATGTGAAGAAGACCAAGGCTGCAGAGCGTGCTGCAGTGAAGAAAAGGAAAGCACATGCTTCAGATTCTTCAGCTCCGAAGAAAATGAAGCCTATGACAAGTTCATTTGCACATCCGATTGATGTTGTTCCCATCTCAACCAGGACATCAAAGGACCTTGTTCCTTTTGATGAAGAATATGTGATCCCCAGCGGATCTGATGAAGAAACTCATTCTGCTGCCTCGTCTGAACCATTGGATGAAGAAATTGAAGTGGATGCGATCCCTTCAACACCTATCATCTCCTCGCCTATGCCTCAGTTCACAGCTGAAGAGGCTGGCGTTGAAGAAATGGAAGATGATGATGTGGACATTGGCTGCTCCACACCCTCATCAGTGATGAATTCTGGGAAAGTCAGCATCCAAACTCTCCAATGTTCACTCCTCTACAGCAAATTCCTCAGTCCCCCACACAAACTGTTCACATGGGCTCTGAAGAAACTCATCCCACTGCATCTGTCCATGAGGAAATTCCAGCCACTAGCGCTGATGAAACTGCTGCTGTTGCACAACCATGCAGACTACCACTAAGGAGGAACCAGAAATTCCTCAGCCTGAAGAACCTGCGATTGAGATTCCTGAAGTCGTGATGCAACTCACTGACACTCCTCTGCCGAAGCCAAAGGATCCATTCTCACGCAAGCAAAAGTTCAAGGCTGATGATTTCTTCGGCGAGCACGTATTCTTCGAATATTACAACCCATATGACTCTGCTCGCATTAGGAAGAGGCATTTCTGGACTACTAGTCAACCCAATTTCTATTCCTTAGTGTTGTTCAACAAGGAGAAGATTTTCTACCATGAGCATATTCCTCACGTGGATATGGAATCTCTGTCGTGCTTCGCACCAGTCCTCAGTGTTCTTCACGATGCTGGGCTGCTCAACTTTTGCTCTGACATCTGCGATTGGAATGAGGAACTTATTCTTCAATTCTATGCAACGCTGCACATCACCGGAGATGCTGAAGATGTGAATTCATGGGTGCTGGACTGGATGTCTAAAAACACTCACTACACTGCACTAGCCTCTGAATTGCTTCGTGCTCTACTACTCAGTCCTCCCCTTGAAGAAGCTCGCTGCATCCACAGTGAACCTGAGCTCACACATCATTACATGCAGGTGCTGATGAAACCTTTGAAGCCAGGTCAAGCACCAAGAACCAAATTCCTCGTGAAGGAATTGTTGTACGTGCCCAGAACTGTCTATCGTATTCTTACGAGGACAATCAGTCCTATCAAAGGCCACGACTCATCTGATGAGGAAATTGTTGGCATCATGAAGAATCTGGTATTCAACATCGTTCATGGCATTCGTGTCCATTATCACGATTTCTTCATGAGGACTATGGCCAATGTTGCACTGTCTCCGTTTGAGCTGAAGCCTTATGCACCTTGGATCATGAGATTCCTCAAGACAAGGTCTTCACTCAACTACAAAGCTGATTTCCAGAATCATCTTAGCTACTTGCCCCCAATTGAAGTCCTCAAGCAGACATATTCCTCAGTTGATGGAAAGGGCAAGGCACCAGCTGTAATTGATGAAGGCATTCGTCCATTGGATGGTCAGTTTCGCAAAGCTGCATCTTATTCCACCAATGATGACTCTGCCACACATGACTCTGCCAATGCACCTAAGTCCACTCCTCAAGCCACTGCTCCGCGTGTGATGACTGACCGTGAACTTCTGCTTAGTCTTCACCAGAAGGTGGATCGAAATCACAAATGGGTTAAGCGTCAGTTTGGTTCACTTCTTCACAACATGACTGCCACACACAATGCAGTGAAGAAAAACCACTAGTACCTCCATCAAGTCTTCGGTCGCACCTGGGCAATCCTATCACATCTGTATGGTGAAGAAGATCTGAAGAACATGGGTCTTAATGAAGATTTTGACTGGTCTGCACCTCCACCGAAGAAATTCAAGAAGGTCAAGGTTCCTTCTCTGGTGGCTAGCTCATATTCTTCATCGTGCGACACTGATGAACATGAAGATTTGGACGACACTGTGGTAGGCCCTACATCAACAAACGACCCCAACAACGCTGGCGCTCCTTCATCAACATGATTATCTTCAGGGGCGTTAGTCCTCATTTTCGATCCTTTTGGTCATTCGATGACAAAGGGGGAGAAATATGAGTTAGTCTTCAAGCGGGTCTACTATATTGGCATTTTTTTGCTAAGTTACAACTCTCGTTCTTCTAAAACTTTATTAGATCGAGTTGTAATCTTAAACCCGATGGTGCTCTGATACTTTTGATGCACTGTGCTCTGATACTCTTGATGCACTATTCTGCATGCTTATTCCTTGTTAATATTATTGCACACATGCTGAATTTCATCAGGCACCATATTTCATCATGCATTTCAAATTCTTCATATTATATGTTAAATGCGTGTATGAATTACAAGATATAGGGGGAGATCTCCATGATTCAACTCTTCAAGTGTGCAATGCTTCAAAAGCAAATTCCTCACTATGCACATCTTCAGGGGGAGTTCTTCTATATCTTGCAATCAAATTCCTCAATATCAATATTTACACTTCATATGTTTATCCCCGTTGAAAACTTAACCTATATTGTCATCAATCACCAAAAAGGGGGAGATTGTAAGTGCATCTAGTGCCCCTTAGTGATTTTGGTGTATTGAAGACTTGTAGGTTAAGGGACTAATGCGTGTGTGAGTGTACACAGGTCTATAAGTCTATGAGGAGTTTGATATTTACAAGAAAAGTCGACCCCTAAAAATGAATATCTTCGACTAAAGATTTTGGTATTTCTGAAGACTTTCATGAAGACTTTGAAAGTAAAGAAATTGGTGTGTCCGTGAAGACTTGATATTCATGCGAGAAATATGAAGCTTGAAGACTTTCGTTTTCATAGTTTTGTTTTTCTCTTTCTTGAGTTATAAGAAACACCGTACTGTTAAAGGAGGTCGAGGAAATACTAAGGAAAAATTTCCATGTGATGCTCAACTCAAATCCTACACCTACCAATCCCTTCGAGTGAAGCCATTGGAAATCTCATACAGTTCAGTCAATTTCTTCAGTGACAGAGACGATGTTCTTCTGGTCTCTGACGAATTTGTCCTGACTGAGGAGTTAGGAATTCGCCAGTGTGGATTACCTACACAGTGAGGAACATGATATCCCTGAGGATTTTGCTACTCAAAATTCCGACCGTTGCTGTGCTATGCGCTAGCTGTCCCAAAATATCTATCCACCTAACGGTCATATCATTGAAGGGCATTTATGTCTTATCATGTTGGGCTGCTCCCTAGGCTATAAATAGCCGCCCCTACAACCACTAGCTGGTTGGCTGCTCCGAGAGAAACTGACACTTGTCATTTGAGAGCAACCCATCCTCCGAGGACTTTGAGCGAAAATCATCAAGTGAGGAAAAACCAAAAACCCAAACACCTACAAACCCCAAGTGATTGAGCATCACTGAAGAGATTGATCCTGAGTGGATCTGACGCTTGTTACCTTTGAATATTGTGCTTCTTCCAGACGGTTAGGCGTCACTGTCTAGAGCATCCAAGAGGAATAGTGGATTGCCGAGTGACCAAGTTTGTGAAGGTTTGGAAGTCGCCTGAAGACTTACCATGAGTGATTAGACGAGGTCTGTGTGACCTTAGTTCAAGGACAATACGGTGAGGACTGGGTGTCTTGGACTAAGTGTCCTTGACTGGGTGTCCGGGACTGTGTGTCCTCGAGTTTAAATACTCAGCCGCTCCAACCAGACGTACAACTGAGACAGCAGTTGTCGGCGTTCTGGGAACGGGGGTCCCCAGACTTGCCTGCCTGCGGCCTGCGGCGTGGCTCAAAGGGGGGCCCAGCACGGCCCGTCTTCATGAACACAGACCCAAGACCCTCGCGAGGGGTCAAGCCTCGTGGGGCGGATGACACGGAGCTTCCTCAGGCACGGCCTCATCAGGCTGGCCCACGAGGAGGCGGAGAGATCAAGGCGAGGTACCTCACGAGGTGCCCGTGACGCAAGCCATGACGACCAAAGGCGCCAGGCGGGCGCCAGCCGCGCAGTGTCTTCCTTTCCTCTTTGGTGTAAAGGGAGCAAGCGCAGGCGAGAGCATCAAGCAAAGGCACCCGTTTCGGTGCAACGAGACCAAGACCAGTCCAACGGCAGGGAGGAAGTCATTGTGGAGCCCCAGCCAGCGTCACCACCAGAGCCTTTGGCAGGCGAGGACCAACTTTAGTTAGGATAAGTGTACCAGATGTTCCCCTTCAAAGTGGCCAATTGTTGGCGCCCTTCCCGCTCAATATTTGGGAAGAGGCCCAGGGCCTTTGCCTATAAATAGGACTAGCCACCCACAGGGTAGAAAGATCGGATCGCAATCGAGAAGAGAGAGAGAGAGAAGGGTGACTGAACTCCTCCTAGCAGTTCGTTGCCCCATTCAAGAACAGACCCTCGCGAGGCTGTTCTTCCTTGTATTGCTCATCATCATCAGCCCAAGAGGCAATCCACCACACCACACACTGGAGTAGGGTATTACACCACAACGGTGGCCCGAACCAGTATAAACCCTTTGTCTCTTGTGCTGTTCTTTCATAGCTTAGATTTTAGCGAGGCGGAGGGGTGCAGGTAGGTAGAAGGCGAAATCTCCGCGCGCACCCCAGTGTTCGAACCTCAAGGGTCTGCCGGAACCCAAAATCCGACATTTGGCTTGCCAGGTAGGGGTGCGCCGGAATTCGTCTTCCACCACCCCGTTCTCCTCCGACCATCGCATCCATGTCTGACGCTCGTCGGGCCCGCGCCGAGCGCCGGGCCGCTCTCGCCTCCCACGTCGCCCAGACGGCTCCTGTCGGCAGGCGTCCTCGCCGTTCCCCGTCACCTGCCGTCAACGCCGCCACCGGCCCGGCGGGGGACGAGCAGCAAGCGTCGTCTCAGCATCCGTCTGTGCGGCAAGACGGCCGCATCGCTACTCCCTCGCTCACCCCAGCTGGTTCTTCGTCCCACGTGCTCCGCGCACCCATGGAGGCTCAAGCTGCACTCATCGCGGCAAAAGAGCTCCTGCGCTACCGTCCCGTCGACGACGTCTACGAAGAATGGCTCGACCGCGTCGCCGAGCTCGTCCGTGCCGCAGGGGGCTCTCCTGCGCCGTCCGTTCCGCTGCACCGCACCCCGCCCCGCGCGGGTGACGAAGCTCCGGGGGCGCCCCAGCCGCCTCCTCCTCAAGAAGGCGCCATGGCTCCAAGGCGCGTGGCCCCTGGGCGGAACCCGCTCCGTCAGGTGCCAACGCGGCAAGAGCAGAGCTGCCAAGAAGTCCCTCGCCCGCAAGAAGCTGCCCGGGCGCTCCCTGCTCCAGCACGCCGCGACCATGCTCCTGCTCCCGCACGTCAAGACCCTGCGCTGCTCCCAGCTGCAGCGCGTGGGGACATGCAAGACCAAGCTCTTCGTCACCCAAGGCCTCCCGTGGCCACAGCAGGCTGCCGTGCCTTCACTACCGAGCTACGCAGCGTCGCGTGGCCTGGCAAGTTCAAGCCAGACCTGCCTCCTCATTACGACGGCACGGCCGACCCTGCGGAGTTCCTCCAGCTCTATGAGCTGGGCATCGAAGCTGCCAACGGAGACGAGAAGGTCATGGCGAACTGGTTTCCCATGGCGCTCAAGGACGGGGCCCGCACCTGGCTCCTGAACCTGGCTCCAGGCACGATCTCCTCCTGGGACGAGATGGGCACCCGCTTCATCGCCAACTTCCAAGGTACTCACGACTGGCCACCCGCCATGAGCGACATGCGCCGCATCAAGCAACAACCCGGAGAGACCCTGCAGAAGTACATCCAGCGCTTCAACACTGCACGCCTCAAGATTCCCAAGGTGACCGAGGAGGCCATCATCTCAGCCTTCTCCGACGGCGTGCGCGATGTCAAGATGAAGGAGGAGCTGGCGATGCATGAAGACCTGTGCACTTCCTTGGAGTTGTTCAACTTGGCAACCAAGTGCGCCAGGGCTGAAGAAGGGCGTCTCTCCCTCCTCGAGCTGCCTGCCGCAGACCCAGAAGAGAAGAAGCCCAAGGCCAAGGATGTGAAGCGCAAGGGGGCTGCCGTGCTCGCGGCAGAACCAGACACCAAGCGGGGCAGAGATCAGCCCGAATCTTCCAAGGGTAGTCGGTACTGTGAGTGCATCTAGTGCCCCTTAGTGATTTTGGTGTATTGAAGACTTATAGGTTAAGGGACTAATGCGTGTGTGAGTGTACACAGGTCTATAAGTCTATGAGGAGTTTGATATTTACAGGAAAAGTCGACCCCTAAAAATGAATATCTTCGACTAAAGATTTTGGTATTTCTGAAGACTTTCATGAAGACTTTGAAAGTGAAGAAATTGGTGTGTCCGTGAAGACTTGATATTCATGCGAGAAATATGAAGCTTGAAGACTTTCGTTTTCATAGTTTTGTTTTTCTCTTTCTTGAGTCATAGGAAACACCGTACTGTTAAAGGGGGTCGAGGAAATACTAAGGAAAAATTTCCATGTGATGCTCAACTCAAATCCTACACCTACCAATCCCTTCGAGTGAAGCCATTGGAAATCTCATACAGTTCAGTCAATTTCTTCAGTGACAAAGACGAAGTTCTTCTGGTCTCTGAGGAATTTGTCCTGACTGAGGAGTTAGGAATTCGCCAATGCGGATTGCCTACACAGTGAGGAACATGATAGCCCTGAGGATTTTGCTACTCAAAATTCCGACCGTTGTTGTGCTATGCGCCAGCTGTCCCAAAATATCTATCCACCTAACGGACATATCATTGAAGGGCATTTATGTCTTATCATGTCGGGCTGCTCCCTAGGCTATAAATAGCCGCCCCCTACAACCACTAGCTGCTTGGCTGCTCCGAGAGAAACTAACACTTGTCATTTGAGAGCAACCCATCCTCCGAGGACTTTGAGCGAAAATCATCAAGTTAGGAAAAACCAAAAACCCAAAACCCAAACACCTACAAACCCCAAGTGATTGAGCATCACTGAAGAGATTGATCCTGAGTGGATCCGACGCTTGTTACCTTTGAAGACTGTGCTTCTTCCAGACGATTAGGCGTCACGGTCTAGAGCATCCAAGAGGAATAGTGGATCATCGAGTGACCAAGTTTGTGAAGGTTTGGAAGTCGCCTGAAGACATACCACGAGTGATTGGACGAGGTCTGTGTGACCTTAGTTCAAGGAGAATACGGTGAGGACTGGGTGTCTTGGACTAAGTGTCCTTGACTGGGTGTCTGGGACTGTGTGTCCTCGAGTTTAAATACTCAGCCGCTCCAACCAGACGTATAACTGAGACAGCAGTTGGAACTGGTCTACCAAATCATTGTCTTCACCGAGCTTACTGGTTTTATTTTCTCAACTCTTTCATTTCCTCATAACTGTGATGTATGTTTGTTCATATCTGTGTTTGAAGACTTTGACTGAAGACTTTCTCAATCTCCTCAGTTCAATTTCTTCAGTCTGTTTGTCTTCATCCTGAGTTATCCTGTGATTATGCTTCCTGTACTCTGTGCCTGTCTTCATTTCATCATGATGACTATGCTTGTATTCTACTGTGTTTACTTTTGAGTAATTATTCCGCTGCTAGTAGTTCTTCGCTAAGGAATTTCCTCACCAGCAAATTCCTTAGTGAAGAATTTCGTAAAAATCGCCTATTCACCCCCCCTCTAGTCGATATAACGCACTTTCAGGAACCAATCTAGGGCTCCAGCAGAGCTGTTCTGTCGGGGAAACTTCCCTCTGGGAGGGGGAAATCATCACCATCGTCATCACCAATGATCCTCTCATTGGGAGGGGGTCAATCTCCATCAACATCTTCACCAGCACCATCTCATCTCAAACCCTAGTTCATCTCTTGTATCTAATCTTTGTATCCAAACCTCAGATTGGTACCTGTGGGTTGCTATAGTATTGATTACTCCTTGTAGTTGATGCTAGTTGGTTTACTTCGTGGAAGATCATATGTTCAGATCCATTATGCATATTAATACCCCTTCGATTATGAACATGAATATGCTTTGTGAGTAGTTACATTTGTTCCTGAGGACATGGGAGAAGTCTTTCTATAAGTAGTCATGTGAATTTGGTATTTGTTTGATATTTTTGTAACACCCACGATGCGGCTATATCTCCCACGTGTCGGGGCACGACTTAGAGGCATAACCGCATGGTAGGCATGTCGCAAGAGGGGTAATCTTTACACATCCCATGTACTGAATAAGAAAGGGATAAAGAGTTGGCTTACAATCGCCACTTCACACAATACATAAATATAACATACATCATCCAGAATACAATCAAGGTCCGACTATGGAACCAAAATAAAGAAAGACAACCCCAAAAGCTGGATCCCCGATCGCCCCAACTGGGCTCCTCTACTGATCATCCGGAAAAGAAATATAGTAACAGCCCGAATCCTTGTCGAACTCCCACTTGAGTTCGGTAGCGTCCCCTGCACTGGCATCATTGGCACCTGCATCTATTTTGGAAGTATCTGTAAGTCACGGGGACTCAGCAATCTCACACCCTCGCGATCAAGACTATTTAAGCTTAAGGGTAGTAAAGGGGTAGTGAGGTGGAGCTGCAGCAAGCACTAGCATATATGGTGGCTAACTTACGCAAAACAGTGTGAGAAGAGAAGCAAAGCACGGTCGAGAAGCTAATAGTGATCAAGAAGTGATCCTGAAAGCTACTTACATTCAAGCATAACACGAGACTATGTTCTCTTCCCGGACTCCGCCGAAAAGAGACCATCACGGCTACACACGCAGTTGATTCATTTTAATTAAGTTAAGTGCCAAGTTTTCTACAACCGGATATTAACAAATTCCTATCTGCCCATAACCACTGGCACGGCTTTCAAAAGTTCAAAACCCTGCAGGGGTGTCCCAACTTAGCCCATCACAAGCTCTCACGGTCAAGGAAGGATATTCCTTCTCCCGGGAAGACCCGATCAGTCTCGGAATCCCGGTTACAAGACATTTCGACAATGGTAAAACAAGATCAGCAAAGCCGCCCGATGTGCCGACAAATCCCGATAGGAGTCACATGTATCTCATTCTCAATGCACACCGGATAGGTCAAGCTACGAGTAAAAACCAACCCTCGAGTTGCCCCGAGGTGGCCCCGCAGGCTGCCCGTTTCGGACCAACACTTAGAGGAACACTGGCCCGGGGGGTTTAAAATAAAGATGATCCTTGAGTCTGCAGAACCCAAGAGAAGGTATATGGTGGTAGGTAGGCAAATGGTAAAACCAAGGTTGGGCCTTGCTGGAGGAGTTTTATTCAAGGCAAACTGTCAAGGGGTTCCAATAACACCCAACCGCGTAAGGAACGCAAAATCAAGGAACATAACACCGGTATGATGGAAACTAGGGCGGCAAGAGTGGAACAAAACACCAGGCATAAGGCCGAGCCTTCCACCCTTTACCAAGTATATAGATGCATTAAAGTAAACAAGATATAATAATGATATCCCAACAATAACCATGTTCCAACATGGAACAAACTCCAACTTCACCTGCAACTAGCAACGCTATAAGAGGGGCTGAGCAAAGCGGTAACATAGCCAAACAACGGTTTGCTAGGAAAGGTGGATTAGAGGCTTGACATGGCAATATGGGAGGCATGATATAGCAAGTGGTAGGTATCGAGACATAGCAATAGAGCGAACAACTAGCAAGCAAAGATAGAAGTGATTTCTGTTGGAAATATGCCCTAGAGGCAATAATAAATTAGTTATTATTATATTTCCTTGTTCATGATAATCGTTTATTATCCATGCTAGAATTGTATTGATAGGAAACTCAGATCCATGTGTGGATACATAGACAACACCATGTCCCTAGTAAGCCTCTAGTTGACTACCTCGTTGATCAATAGATGGTTACGGTTTCCTGACCATGGACATTGGATGTCATTGATAACGGGATCACATCATTAGGAGAATGATGTGATGGACAAGACCCAATCCTAAGCCTAGCACAAAGATCGTGTAGTTCGTATGCTAAAGCTTTTCTAATGTCAAGTATCATTTCCTTAGACCATGAGATTGTGCAACTCCCGGATACCGTAGGAATGCTTTGGGTGTACCAAACGTCACAACGTAACTAGGTGACTATAAAGGTGCACTACAGGTATCTCCGAAAGTGTCTGTTGGGTTGGCACGAATCGAGACTGGGATTTGTCACTCCGTGTAAACGGAGAGGTTTCTCTAGGCCCACTCGGTAGGACATCATCATAATGTGCACAATGTGATCAAGGAGTTGATCACGGGATGATGTGTTACGGAACGAGTAAAAGAGACTTGCTGGTAACGAGATTGAACAAGGTATCGGGATACCGACGATCGAATCTCGGGCAAGTATCGTACCGATAGACAAAGGGAATTGAATACGGGATTGATTAAGTCCTTGACATCGTGGTTCATCCGATGAGATCATCGTGGAACATGTGGGAGCCAACATGGGTATCCAGATCCCGCTATTGGTTATTGACCGGAGAACGTCTCGGTCATGTCTGCATGTCTCCCGAACCCGTCGGGTCTACACACTTAAGGTTCGATGACGCTAGGGTTATAAAGGAAGTTTGTCTGTGGTAACCGAATGTTGTTCGGAGTCCCGGATGAGATCCCGGACGTCACGAGGAGTTCCGGAATGGTCCGGAGGTAAAGATTTATATATGGGAAGTCCTGTTTTGGTTACCGGAAGAGTTTTGGGGTTTATCGGTAATGTACCGGGACCACCGGGAGGGTCCCGGGGTCCACCAAGTGGGGCCACCAGCCCGGGGGGGGGGGCACATGGGCTGTAGGGAGTGTTCCTTGGCCTACATGGGCCAAGGGCACCAGCCCCACTAAGGCCCATGCGCCTGAGAGATGGAGAGGGGGCAAACCCTAATGGGATATGGGCCTTAGGGCCCATATTGGTGCGCCTCCCTCTCCCATCCCCTCTTGGCCGCCCCCTTGCTCCCCATCTAGGGCTGCCGCCCCCCCTAGGGGTGGGAACCCTAGAGGGGGCGCAGCCCCTCCCCTTCCCTATATATATGAGGCCTAGGGCTGCCCATAATAGACGCGATTCGATCTCTCGTTGGTGCAGCCCTGCATCTCTCTCCCCCTCCTCTTCTGTGGTGCTTAGCGAAGCCCTGCAGGATTGCCACGCTCCTCCATCACCACCACGCCGTTGTGCTGCTGCTGGATGGAGTCTTCCTCAACCTCTCCCTCTCTCCTTGCTGGATCAAGGCGTGGGAGACGTCACCGGACTGCACGTGTGTTGAACGCGGAGGTGCCGTGCGTTCGACACTTGGTCATCGGTGATTTGAATCACGACGAGTACGACTCCATCAACCCTGTTCACTTGAACGCTTCCGCTTAGCGATCTACAAGGGTATGTAGATGCACTCTCCTTCCCCTTATTGCTAGTCTCTCCATAGATAGATCTTGCTGACACGTAGGAAAATTTTGAATTTCTGCTACGTTCCCCAACAGTGGTATCAGAGCTGGGTCTATGCGTAGTTTCTATGCACGAGTAGAACACAAAGTAGTTGTGGGCGTTGATTTTGTTCAATATGCTTGCCGTTACTAGTCTTATCTTGATTCGGCGGCATCGTGGGATGAAGCGGCCCGGACCAACCTTACACGTACTCTTACGTGAGACCGGTTCCACCGACTGACATGCACTATTTGCATAAGGTGGCTAGCGGGTGTCTGTCTCTCCTACTTTAGTCGGATCGGATTCGATGAAAAGGGTCCTTATGAAGGGTAAATAGCAATTGGCATATCACATTGTGGTCTTTGCGTAGGTAAGAAACGTTCTTGCTAGAAACCCATAGCAGCCACGTAAAACATGCAAACAACAATTAGAGGACGTCTAACTTGTTTTTGCAGGGTATGCTATGTGTTGTGATATGGCCAAAAGGATGTGATGAATGATATATGTGATGTATGAGATTGATCATGTTCTTGTAATAGGAATCATGACTTGCATGTCGATGAGTATGACAACCGGCAGGAACCATAGGAGTTGTCTTTATTTATTTATGACCTGCGTGTCAACTTAAACGTCATGTAATTACTTTACTTTATTGCTAACCGTTAGCTGTAGTAGTAGAAGTAATAGATGACGTGACAACTTCAAGAAGACACGATGATGGAGATCATGGTGTCATGCCGGTGACAAGATGATCATGGAGCCCCAAGATGGAGATCAAAGGAGCTATAGGATATTGGCCATATCATGTCACTATTTGATTGCATGTGATGTTTATCATGTTTATACATCTTATTTGCTTAGAAAGACGGTAGTAAATAAGATGATCCCTCATTAAAATTTCAAGAAGTGTTCTCCCCTAACTGTGCACCATTGCTACAGTTCGTCATTTCGAAGCACGCCGTGATGATCGGGTGTGATAGATCCTTACGTTCACATACAACGGGTGTAAGACAGTTTTACACATGCAAAACACTTAGGGTTAACTTGATGAGCCTAGCATGTACAGACATGGCCTCAGAACACAGAAGACCGAAAGGTCGAGCATGAGTCGTATAGAAGATACGATCAACATGAAGATGTTCACCGACGTTGACTAGTCCGTCTCACTTGATGATCGGACACGGCCTAGTTGATTCGGATCATGTAATCACTTAGATGACTAGAGGGATGTCTATCTAAGTGGGAGTTCATAAGATGAACTTAATTATCCTGAACATAGTCAAAAGGTCTTTGCAAATTATGTTGTAGCTCGCGCTTTAGTTCTACTGTTTAGATATGTTCCTAGAGAAAAATTTAGTTGAAAGTTAATAGTAGCAATTATGCGGACTAGGTCCGTAAACTGAGGATTGTCCTCAATGCTTCTTAGAAGGCTTATGTCCTTAATGCACCGCTCAGTGTGCTGAACCTCGAACGTTGTCTGTGGATGTTGTGAACATCTGACATACACGCTTTGATAACTACATGATAGTTCAGTTAAACGGTTTAGAGTTGAGGCACCAAAGACGTTTTTGAAACGTCACAAAACATATGAGATGTTTTGAGGGCTGAAATTGGAATTTCAGGCTCGTGCCCACGTCAAGAGGTATAAGACCTCCGACGATTTTCTTAACCTGCAAACTAAGGAGAAAAGCTCAATTGTTGAGCTTGTGCTCGGATTGTCTGAGTACAACAATCATTTGAATCAAGTGGGAGTTGATCTTCCAGATAAGATAGTGATGTTTCTCCGAAGTCATTACCACCAAGCTGCTAGAGCTTCGTGATGAACTATAATATATCGGGGACATGTATGATGATCCTTGAGATGTTCGTGATGTTTGACACCACAAAAGTAGAAATCAAGAAGGAGCATCAATTGTTGATGGTTGGTGAAACCACTAGTTTCAAGAAGGGCAAGGGCACGAAGGGATACTTCATAAAACGGCAATTCAGCTGCTGCTCCAGTGAAGAAACCCAAGGTTGAACCCAAACCCGAGACTAAGTGCTTCTATAATAAAGGGAACAGCCACTAGAGCAGAATTACCCTAGATACTTGGTAGATTAGAAGGCTGGCAAGGTCGATAGAAGTATATTGGATATACATTATGTTAATGTGTACTTTACTAGTACTCCTAGTAGCACCAGGGTATTAGATACCGGTTCGGTTGCTAAGTGTTAGTAACTCGAAATAAAAGCTATGGAATAAACAGAGACTAGCTAAAGGGGAGCTGACGATATGTGTTGGAAGTGTTTCCAATGTTGATATGATCAAATATCGTACGCTCCTTCTACCATCGAGATTGGTGTTTGTGTTGAGCATAGACATGATTGGATTATGTCTATCGCAATACGGTTATTCATTTAAGGAGAATAATGGTTACTCTGTTTATTTGAATAATACCTTCAATGGTCTTACACCTAAAATGAATGGTTTATTGAATCTCGATCGTAGTGATACACATGTTCATGCCAAAAGATAGTAATGATAGTACCACCTACTTGTGGCATAGCCACATAAGTCATATCGGTATAAAACGCATGAAGAAGCTCCATGTTGATGGATCTTTGGACTCACTCATTTTTGAAAAGTTTGAGACATGCGAACCATGTCTATTGGTGTGTATGCATGAAGAAACTCCATGCAAATGGACCGTCTGGACTCACTTGATTTTGAATCACTTGAGGCATGAAAATCATACCACATGGGCAAGATGACTGAAAGCCTCGGTTTCAGTAAAATGGAACTAGAAAGCAAATTGTTGGAAGCAATACATTTTGAAGTGTGCAGTCCAATGAGTGCTGAGGCATGTCGTGGATATCGTTATGTTCTTTCTTCACAGATGATTTGAGTAGATGTTGAGTACATTTACTTGATGAATCACGAGTATGAATTATTAAAAGGTTCAAGTAATTTCAGTGTGAAGTTGAAAGATCGTCGTGACAAGAGGATAAAAGATCTATGATATGATCATAGAGATGAATATCTGAATTACGAGTTTGGCACAAAATTAAGGCATTGTGGAAATCGTTTCACAACTAATACAGCCTGGAACACCATAGTGTGATGGTGTGTTCGAACATCATAACTGCACCCTATTGGATATGATGCATACCATGATGTCTCTTATCGAATTACCACAATAGTTTATGGGTTAAGCATTAGAGACAACCACATTCACTTTAAATAGGGCACCACGTAATTCCGATGAGATGACACCGTATGAACTATGGTTTAGAGAAACCTAAGCTGTCATTTCTTAAAAGTTTGGGGCTGCGACGCTTATGTGGAAAAGTTTCAGGCCGATAAGCTCGAACCCAAAGCAGATAAATGCATCTTCATAGGACAACCCAAAAACAGTTGGGTATACCTCCTGTCTCAGATCCGAAAGCAATAAAGGATTGTTTCTAGAATCAGGTCCTTTCTCGAGGAAAAGTTTCTCTCGAAAGAATTGAGTGGGAGGATGGTGGAGACTTGATGAGGTTATTGAACCGTCACTTCAACTAGTGTATAGCAGGGCACAAAGAGTTGTTCCTGTGGCACCTGCACCAATTGAAGTGGAAGCTTATGATATTGATCATGAGACTTCGGATCAAGCCACTACCAAACCTCGTAGGATGACAACGATGCCTACTACTTCAGAGTGGTACGTAATCCTGTCTTGGAAGTCATGTTGCTAGACAACAATGAACCTACGAGCTATGGAGAAGCGATGGTGGGCCTGGATTCTGATAAATGGCTCGAGGCCGTAAAATCCGAGAGAGGATCCATATATAAAACAAAGTGTAGACTTTGGAAGAACTACTCGATGGTCGTAAGGCTGTTGAGTACAGATGGATTTTAAAAGGAAGACGAACAATGATGGTAAGTATCACCATTAAGAAAGCTCGACTTGTCGTTAAGATGTTTTCCGACAAGTTCAAGGAGTTGACTATGATGAGACTTTCTCACTCGTAGCGATGCTAAGAGTCTGTTGGAATTATATTAGCGATTACTACATTATTTATGAAATCTTGCAGATAGGATGTCAAAACATTGTTTCCTCGATGTTTTTTGAGGAAAGATTGTATGTGATACAAACCGGAAGGTTTTGTCAATCCTGAAAGATGCTAATAAGTATGCAAAACTCCAGCAATCCTTCTAAGGACTGGAGTAAGCATCTCGGAGTTGGAATGTATGCTTTGATGATGATCAAAGATTTTGGGTGTATACAAAGTTCATGAGAAACTTGTATTTCAAAAGAAGTGAGTGGGAGCACTATAGAATTTCTGATGAGTATATGTTGTTGACATATTATGGATCAGAAATGATGTAGAATTTCTGTAAAGCATATAGGGTTATTTGGAAAGTGTTTTTCAATGGAAAGCCTGGATTAAGCTACTTGAACATTGAGCGTCAAGATCTATAAGGATAGATCAAAACGCTTAATGGTACTTTCAAATGAGCACATACCTTGACATGATCTTGAAGGTGTTCAAGATGGATCAGTCGAAGAAGGAGTTCTTGCCTGAGTTGTAAGGTATGAAGTTAAAGACTTAAAGCTCGACCACGGCAGAAGAAAGAGGAAGGACGAAGGTCGTCCCCTATGCTTTTATCATAGGCTCTCTACAGTATGCTATGCTGTGTACCGCACCTGAAGTGTGCCTAGCCATGAGTCAGTCAAGGGGTACAAGAGTAATCCAAGAATGGATCACAAGACAGCGGTCAAAGTTATCCTTAGTAACTAGTGGACTAAGGAATCTTCTCGATTATGGAGGTGGTAAAAGAGTTCGTCGTAAAGGGTTACGCCGATGCAAACTTTGACACTAATCCAGATTATTCTGAATAGTAAATTGGATTCGTATAGTAGAACAGTTGTTTGGAATAGCTCCAAATAGAACGTGGTAGCTACATCTAGGAGATGACATAGAGATTTGCAGAAGCACACACGGATCTGAAAGGTTCAGACCCGTTGACTAGAACCTCTCTCACAAGCAACATGATCAAACCCAGAACTCATTGAGTGTTAATCACATAGTGATGTGAACTAGATTATTGACTCTAGTAAACTCTTTGGATGTTGGTCACATGGCGATGTGACCTGTGAGTGTTAATCACATGGCGATGTGAACTAGATTATTGACTCTAGTGCAAGTGGGATACTGTTGGAAATATGCCCTAGAGGCAATAATAAATTAGTTATTATTATATTTCCTTGTTCATGATAATCGTTTATTATCCATGCTAGAATTGTATTGATAGGAAACTCAGATCCATGTGTGGATACATAGACAACACCATGTCCCTAGTAAGCCTCTAGTTGACTAGCTCGTTGATCAATAGATGGTTATGGTTTCCTGACCATGGACATTGGATGTCATTGATAACGGGATCACATCATTAGGAGAATGATGTGATGGACAAGACCCAATCCTAAGCCTAGCACAAAGATCGTGTAGTTCGTATGCTAAAGCTTTTCTAATGTCAAGTATCATTTCCTTAGACCATGAGATTGTGCAACTCCCGGATACCGTAGGAATGCTTTGGGTGTACCAAACTTCACAACGTAACTGGGTGACTATAAAGGTGCACTACAGGTATCTCCGAAAGTGTCTGTTGGGTTGGCACGAATCGAGACTGGGATTTGTCACTCCGTGTAAACGGAGAGGTTTCTCTGGGCCCACTCGGTAGGACATCATCATAATGTGCACAATGTGATCAAGGAGTTGATCACGGGATGATGTGTTACGAAACGAGTAAAAGAGACTTGCTGGTAACGAGATTGAACAAGGTATCGGGATACCGACGATCGAATCTCGGGCAAGTATCGTACCGATAGACAAAGGGAATTGAATACGGGATTGATTAAGTCCTTGACATCGTGGTTCATCCGATGAGATCATCGTGGAACATGTGGGAGCCAACATGGGTATCCAGATCCCGCTATTGGTTATTGACCGGAGAACGTCTCGGTCATGTCTGCATGTCTCCCGAACCCGTCGGGTCTACACACTTAAGGTTCGATGACGCTAGGGTTATAAAGGAAGTTTGTCTGTGGTAACCGAATGTTGTTCGGAGTCCCGGATGAGATCCCGGACGTCACGAGGAGTTCCGGAATGGTCCGGAGGTAAAGATTTATATATGGGAAGTCCTGTTTTGGTTACCGGAAGAGTTTTGGGGTTTATCGGTAATGTACCGGGACCACCGGGAGGGTCCCGGGGTCCACCAAGTGGGGCCACCAGCCCGGGGGGGGGGGCACATGGGCTGTAGGGAGTGTTCCTTGGCCTACATGGGCCAAGGGCACCAGCCCCACTAAGGCCCATGCGCCTGAGAGATGGAGAGGGGGCAAACCCTAATGGGATATGGGCCTTAGGGCCCATATTGGTGCGCCTCCCTCTCCCATCCCCTCTTGGCCGCCCCCTTGCTCCCCATCTAGGGCTGCCGCCCCCCCTAGGGGTGGGAACCCTAGAGGGGGCGCAGCCCCTCCCCTTCCCTATATATATGAGGCCTAGGGCTGCCCATAATAGACGCGATTCGATCTCTCGTTGGTGCAGCCCTGCATCTCTCTCCCCCTCCTCTTCTGTGGTGCTTAGCGAAGCCCTGCAGGATTGCCACGCTCCTCCATCACCACCACGTCGTTGTGCTGTTGCTGGATGGAGTCTTCCTCAACCTCTCCCTCTCTCCTTGCTGGATCAAGGCGTGGGAGACGTCACCGGACTGCACGTGTGTTGAACGCGGAGGTGTCGTGCGTTCGGCACTTGGTCATCGGTGATTTGAATCACGACGAGTACGACTCCATCAACCCCGTTCACTTGAACGCTTCCGCTTAGCGATCTACAAGGGTATGTAGATGCACTCTCCTTCCCCTCGTTGCTGGTCTCTCCATAGATATATCTTGGTGACACGTAGGAAAATTTTGAATTTCTGCTACGTTCCCCAACAATTTCGAGGGTATGGTCATCTTGCCTGCAAAATTCTCAGAGTTGACGAAAGCTTGATCCTCGTTAGCGTACTCAACAGGTTCCTCGATCATGTACTCGTCTCCCGGCTCTACCCAAAGCAAGAACACAAGCAAAGGACCAACAATCAATCACAGTGCAATGCGCAAGCAACATGATGCAAAGCATGACATGATATGTGAGATGTGATACGCAATGCATATGCGTGCTCCGGAAGGGAAAGATTGAACCAGGCATCAACTTGGCAAACCAAGTATGTCTCTGGAAAGATGAGATGATTTCGGTCGAAATCGATATAATGATCACTGAAATCGGATGCACGGTTTGCAAATGGCAAGCAAGACAAGAATGGCACAATTCTGCGATTAACAGCACGATGCCATCTAGAATGCAACAAGAAACTAAGCTACTGCACCCCAACATATAAACAAAGCACATGGCATTAATCTACTCAAGATGCTTGACAAAACATGAACACTGAGGTATGGCTAAAACACACTAGAACAGGTTCAAACAAGCATGGCTAAAGTGCAAAAGATATCAGCTTCACAGACTTAGTGAAAATACTAACATGCCAGGAATTAACATCAGGAAGCCATGTTTAGAGCAAGCAAACAACATGCTACAGGAACAGATCATAGCAAAAAAATGCATGGCATGAATCTAATCAAAGCCTAGAACAAAAGTCCCTTACTGATCATGAGCCCAAAAGGTACAGAAAATATGATGGCACCCATGTAAACCTAGCAAGTTTTATTAACAGGTTCAGACTTAGCAGAAAACTGAGCATGGCATAAACAGAATTATGAAAGCATCTTTACGAGCTTGATTCACTCACCACAAGGCATTGCATGACAATATAAGCATACTACCAGCAAGAAGACATGATCATAAGGCTAACCATGGCAAGAACAAGTTTATAGCATGCTTGGATCAACTACAACAACCATGGCAAAATTGATTGACATGTAAACAATCTGCCAGGAACATTTTACAGCAAAAGTAGAGCAAGATTAAGTCATGCTAGGGCACTCCATAATTGCAAACAGGGGCATGGATGGATAGAGCACAACCATATGTCCAAATCATCTTTACTGAAGCAACTTAAAACAAGCATGGATCTCACTGTAGCATCTAGTTTACATGGCATAAAAATAATAGCAGAACAAGGACTTAGTAAAATCCTAAGTCCCTGAAATTAGCAATATCACGAAGGCTACCTTGCATGCTTGTGTTAGTAACCACATTGATCACAAAAATACATGGCAAACACACCTGTAAAGATGGCATGGCATAGATCAAAATACATGTAGAGCTCATGCCCATATGCAGCACACAACAAATGTAGCAAAAATGACAAATCATCATACTCTGATAAGAAACAGCACCTAACAATTTATAGCACTATTGCATCCATGATTTGGGTATCAAGATGGACTCAAACAAGCATGCCACAATGGAACAAAATGAAGAGCACGTCATGATGAACATTTTGATATATCACACGCACAAAACGGAGCAGCACACATAAAGTTATGGCATGATTAACAGAGCAATAAAATAATGCAGAAAAAGACTTGGTGGAGAAAACAAGGTCAACCGTTTGAATCTAGGGTTACCGCGCGTTTTACGAAGACGGCCGGAGTTCGTCGCCGCGGTGGCCGGAGTTTCACCGGAGAGGGGCGTTGGCAAGGTGGAGAGGCGGATCCGGCGAAGGGCGACCGGATCCGGCCGGAGGACGTGGCGGCACGCGGCGCGGGGTCGTCAGCGGAGGGCGGCGGAGTTCGCCGAAGGTGGCGGAGCTCGGAGTGGAGGCGGCGACGGGTGATGACCCACAAGTATAGGGGATCTATCGTAGTCCTTTTGATAAGTAAGAGTGTCGAACCCAACAAGGAGCAGAAGGAAATGATAAGCGGTTTTCAGCAAGGTATTCTCTGCAAGTACTGAAATAAGTGGTAACAGATAGTTTTGTGATAAGATAATTTGTAACGAGCAACAAGTAACAAAAGTAAATAAAGTGCAGCAAGGTGGCCCAATCCTTTTTGTAGCAAAGGACAAGCCTGGACAAACTCTTATATAAGGAAAAGCGCTCCCGAGGACACATGGGAATATCGTCAAGCTAGTTTTCATCACGTTCATATGATTCGCGTTCGGTACTTTGATAATTTGACATGTGAGTAGACCGGTGCTTGGGTGTTGTTCTTACTTGAACAAGCATCCCACTTATGATTAACCTCTATTGCAAGCATCCACAACTACAACAAAAGTATTAAGGTAAACCTAACCATAGCATGAAACATATGGATCCAAATCAGCCCCTTACGAAGCAACGCATAAACTAGGGTTTAAGCTTCTGTCACTCTAGCAACCCATCATCTACTTATTACTTCCCAATGCCTTCCTCTAGGCCCAAATAATGGTGAAGTGTTATGTAGTCAACGTTCACATAACACCACTAGAGGCTAGACAACATACATCTTATCAAAATATCGAACGAATACCAAATTCACATGACTACTAATAGCAAGACTTCTCCCTTGTCCTCAGGAACAAACGTAACTACTCACAAAGCATATTCATGTTCATAATCAGAGGGGTAATAATATGCATAAAGGATCTGAACATATGATCTTCCACCAATTAAACCAACTAGCATCAACTACAAGGAGTAATTAACACTACTAGCAACCTACTAGCACCAATCCTGGACTTGGAGACAAGAATTGGATACAAGAGATGAACTAGGGTTTTGAGATGAGATGGTGTTGATGAAGATGTTGGTGGAGATTGCCCTCTCCCGATGAGAGGAGCATTGGTGATGACGATGGCGATGATTTCCCCCTCCGGGAGGGAAGTTTCCCCGACAGAACAGCTCTGCCGGAGCCCTAGATTGGTTCCGCCGAGGTTCCGCCTCGTGGCGGCGGAGTTTCGTCCCGAAAGGTTGCTTCTTATTTTTTTTCTCGACAAAAGACTTCATATAGGAGAAGATGGTCGTCGGAGAGCCACCTGGGGGCCCACGAGGTAGGGGGCGCGCCCTAGGGGGGAGGCGCCCCCCACCCTCATGCAAAGGGTGTGGGCCCCTTGGTCTTCATCTTTGGCGAGGATTTTTCATTATTTATTATAAGGTATTCCGTGGAGTTTCAGGACTTTTGGAGTTGTGCAGAATAGGTCTCTAATATTTGCTCCTTTTCCAGGCCAGAATTCCAGCTGCCTGCATTCTCCCTCCTTATGTAAACCTTGTAAAATAAGAGAGAATAGCCATAAGTATTGTGACATAATGTGAAATAACAGCCCATAATGCAATAAATATCGATATAAAAGCATGATGCAAAATGGACGTATCAACTCCCCCAAGCTTAGACCTCGCTTGTCCTCATGCGAAAGCCGATAACAATAAATATGTCCCCATGTTTAGAGGTAGAGGCGTCGATAAAAATAAAAATACGGACATGAGGGCATCATGATTATTCTCATAACAGCAACATACATAGATATTGTCATATGATTACTTATGTTCAAGTGATGATCTATTCACAATGCAAAAGTATGAATCAGAAACCTTATTGAGAACCAACAAACTATAACCTCGGTCATTAAAGCAATTGCAATTTATCATAACATCAGAAAGAGTCTATGTCAGAGCTAAAAAGCAAGTCCACATACTCAACTATCATCTAGTCCTTCATAATTGCTAACACTCGCGCAATACTTGTGGTTACGGAGTTTTAATCGGACACAGAGAAAGATAGGGGCTTATAGTTTCGCCCCACAACCTTTTTACCTCGAGGGTAATGTCAACAATAATAACTCATGTCCCCCTACATCCAATTAGATATATATATATATATATATATCAGGTTCTTTCCAACATGTTGGGCTTGCCAAAGGATAAAATGAAAAAGGGAGAGGTGAAGATCACCATGACACTTGCATAAGGTAGAAGATAATAATAAAAGATAGGCCATTCGCAGAGGGAAGCAGAGGTTGCCATGCGCTTTTATGGTTGGATGCACAAAATCTTAATGCGAAAGAACGTCACTTTATATTGCCCCTTGTGATATGAACCTTTATTATGCAGTCCGTCGCTTTTATTACTTCCATATCACAAGATCGTATAAAGCTTATTTCTCCCACATTAATCATACATATTTAGAGAAATTTTTATTGCTTTGCACCGATGACAACTTACTTGAAGGATCTTACTCAATCCATAGGTAGATATGGTGGACTCTCATGGCAAAACTGGTTTAAGGGTATTTGGAAGCACAAGTAGTATCTCTACTTGGTGCTGAGAATTTGGCTAGCATGAGGGGGAAAGGCAAGATCAACATGTTGGATGATCCATGACAACATACTTTATCTCAGATATAAGAAAACATAACCCATTACGTTGTCTTCCTTGTCCAACATCAACTCTTTAGCATGTCATATTTTGATGAGTGTTCCCAATTATAAAAGATGTCAATAATAGTATATTTATATGTGAAACCTCTCTTTCCTTATTACTTCCTATTAATTGCAATGATGACCAAAGCTATGTCTGCCAACTCCCAACAACTTTTAATCATCACACTCTTTCTATGTGAAGTCATTACTATCAATAAGATCAATATGAACTTTTGTTTCTTTTTATTCTTTTTCTTTTTTCTTTTATTCACCCAAGATCATAGCAAGAAAATCAAGCCCTTGACTCAACACTAATCTTTATTATATAGCTCACAAACTCGATTACATAGAAGGATAATAAAGCAAAACTCAGAACTAGATCCTGCCATAAACTTTATTCTACTAGATCAAAATACTACTAATAGGATCGAACTAAGGAAAACGGTAAAGATAGGAGTTGTGATTGTGATACGATACCGGGACACCTCCCCCAAGCTTGGCGGTTGCCAAGGGGAGTGCCCATACCCGTGTTATTATATCTCCTTCTTTGTTGTTGGTGAAATATTCTTGGCGATGATTCCTCTCAGGATATGATTCTCCTCCTCGAGCTTGTTGACTTGCTGCTTGAGGTCCATTGTTTCCTTACGAAGCTTTCCCGTGACGGCTAAAGCTCCTTGCACCCAAGGGTGTTTCATAGCTGCGGGAGAACAAGAAAGAAATCTAACATTGGAAGGGATAACCGAGTTTGGAATAGCTGAGCTCTGTAGTTCCCCCATCGTGAACCCAGCTCGGAAGCGAGAGGTGACTTCTTGATCCTCCATGGCATCTACCCTCATTAAGTCAGCCTCCATCTCTTCCTCCATTGCTGGCCCAAAGTGGTTAGGGTCACTGTTTGCCCTTGGTTCCGGTGCCGGATTAGATACCCGGCTCTCCCCGACTGACTCTTGAGAAGACATCTTGCTCTAATCTGTAGCAGCCACAACTCGAAACAAAAACAGAGGATATTTGCGTGATACGGGAGTCAAAACCTTCGGGAGAATATATAGTGAATTTTTACCGACCAAAGTACGTATCGTGCAAGAAAACGGAGTCTGGAAGGCACACGAGGTGCTCACGAGGTAGGGGGCGCGCCCTCCACCCTCGTGGGGCCCTCGTGTCCTTCCCGGACTGCTACTTACTTTTCTATTTTTCTAAATATTCCAAAACGGAGAAATATTGCCTTAAAAATTGTTCTGGAGTTGGTTTACTTACCATACCACATACCTATTCCTTTTTGGAGTCTGAAACGTTCTGGAAGGTGTCCCTTATGTATTCCTCCGGGGTTACGGTTTCAATATTATTGGTTTCAACATTTATGGGATTACCTGAGATATAATGTTTAATTCTCTGACCATTTACCACCTTCAGATTTGTGCCTTCAAAGTTGTTGATTTTTATGGCACCGGAATGATAGACCTCCTCGAGAACATAGGGGCCTTCCCATTTAGAGAGAAGTTTTCCTGCAAAAAATCTTAAACAAGAGTTGTATAGCAATACATAATCACCTACATTAAACTCACGCTTTTGTACCCTTTTGTCATGCCATCTTTTAACCTTTTCTTTAAACAACTTGGCATTTTCATAGGCATGGGTTCTCCATTCATCAAGTGAGCTAATATCAAACAACCTCTTTTCACCGGCAAGTTTGAAATCATAGTTGAGCTCTTTAATAGCCCAATATGCCTTATGTTCTAGTTCGAGAGGTAAGTGACATGCTTTTCCATATACCATTTTATACGGAGACATACCCATAGGATTTTTATATGCAGTTCTATAGGCCCATAATGCATCATCAAGTTTCTTGGACCAATTCTTTCTAGACCTATTGACAGTCTTTTGCAAAATTAATTTGAATTCTCTATTACTCAATTCTACTTAACCACTAGACTGTGGGTGATACGGAGATGCAATTCTATGATTGACGTCATATTTAGCAAGCATTTTAGAAAAGCAACATGAATAAAATGTGAACCACCATTAGTCATTAAATATCTAGGGACTCCAAACCTCAGAAAAATAACTTCTTTAAGCATTTTAATAGAAGTGTTATGATCAACACTACTAGTTGGAATAGCTTCTACCCACTTAGTAACGTAATCAATAGCAACTAAAATATGTGTATATCCATTAGAGGCAGGAAAAGGTCCCATATAATCAAAGCCCCAAACATCAAACGGTTCAATAACAAGTGAATAATTCATAGGCATTTCTTGACGTCTACTAATATTACCAATTCTTTGACATTCATCACAAGATAGGACAAACTTACGGGCATCCTTGAAGAGAGTAGGCCAATAAAAACCGGATTGCAATACCTTATGTGCAATTCTATCTCCCGCGTGGTGTCCTCCATAAGTTTCGGAGTGGCACTTGCGTAGGATCTGTTCCTGTTCATGCTCAGGTACACAACGTCTAATAACACCATCTACTCCTTCTTTATAAAGATGTGGGTCATCCCAGAAGTAATGTCTCAAATCATAGAAGAACTTTTTCTTTTTTTGGTATGTGAAGCTAGGTGGTATAAATTTAGCAACTATGTAATTAGCATAATCAGCATACCAAGGGGTACTACGAGAAGTACTTATGACATTTAATTGTTCATCAGGAAAGCTATCATCAATAGGTAGTGGGTCATCAAGAACATTCTCTAACCTAGATAAAATTGTCTGCAACATGGTTCTCAGCTCCTTTTCTATCAACAATATACAAATCAAATTCTTGTAGCAAGAGAACCCATCTAATAAGTCTAGGTTTAGCATCTTTCTTCTCCATAAGATATTTAATAGCAGCATGATCAGTGTGGATAGTTACTTTAGAATCAACAATATAAGGTCAGAACTTATCACAAGCAAATACAACTGCTAGAAGTTCTTTTTCAGTAGTAGCATAATTTCTTTGAGCATTGTCTAGAGTCTTACTAGCATAATGTATAACATTTAATTTCTTATCAACTCTTTGCCCTAGAACAGCACCTAGAGCATAATCGCTAGCATCACACATAATTTCAAAGGGTAAATTCCAATCAGATGGCTGAACAACAGGTGCAAAGACTAATGCTTTCTTAAGTATTTCAAATGCTTCTACACAATCATCATCAAAGACAAATGGTATATCTTTTTGTAATAAATTAGTCAGAGGCCGAGAAATTTTTGAGAAGTCCTTAATGAACCTCCTATAAAATCCGGCGTGACCAAGGAAACTTCTTATACCTTTGATGTCCTTGGGACATGGCATCTTTTCAATAGCATCAACCTTGGCTTTATCAACTTCAATACCTCTTTCAGAAACTTTATGCCCCAAGACAATACCTTCATTAACCATAAAGTGGCACTTTTCCCAATTCAAGACAAGATTAGTTTCTTCACATCTCTGCACAACTCGATCAAGATTGCTCAAGCAATCATCAAAAGAAGATCCATAGACGGAATCCATGAAAACCTCACAAATCTTTTCACAAAAGTCAGAGAATATAGCCATCATGCATCTTTGAAAGGTAGCAGGTGCATTACATAAACCAAAAGGCATACGTCTATAAGCAAAAGTACCAAAAGGGCATGTCAAAGTAGTCTTTGATTCATCTTTAGCCGACACAGGTATTTGAGAGAAACCAGAATAACCATCTAGAAAGCAGTAATGTGTATGTTTGCATAATATTTCTAGCATTTGATCGATAAAAGGTAAGGGGTAATGATCTTTCTTAGTAGCCTTATTTAATTTGCGGAAATCAATTACCATCCTATAACCTGTAATAATTCTTTGTGGAATCAATTCATCTTTATCATTAGGAACAACAGTAATACCTCCCTTCTTAGGGACACAATGAACAGGACTTACCCACTGACTATCAGCAACGGGATAAATTATACCTGCCTCCAGAAGCTTTAGTATTTCTTTTCTTACCACTTCTTTCATTTTAGGATTCAGACGTCGTTGAGGATCACGAACTGGTTTGGCATCTGCTTCCAAATTTATTTTATGTTGACATAGTGTGGGACTAATGCCCTTAAGATCATCAAGAGTATATTCAATAGCAGCACGATGCTTCTTCAGAGTTTTCAATAATCTTTCTTCTTCATGCTCTGAAAGGTTAGCACTAATAATAACAGAATATATATTCTTTTCATCAAGATAAGCATATTTAAGATTATCAGGCAATGGTTTAAGCTCAAACACGGGATCACCCTTAGGTGGAGGGGGATCCCCTAGGATTTCAACAGGCAAATTGTGTTTCAGCATAGGTTCCTGTTTAAATAATACTTCATCTATTTCCCTTCTTTCATTCATAAACATATCATTCTCATGGTCTAGCAAATATTGTTCTAAAGGATCACTAGGAGGTACGGCAATAGAAGCAAGACCAATAATTTCATCCTTACTAGGCAATTCTTCTTCACGGTGTTGTTTACTAAATTTAGAGAAATTAAACTCATGAGTCATATCATCTAAGATGACAATAACAACATCCCTTGTGCAATCTATGGTAGCATTAACAGTATTTAAGAAGGGTCTACCAAATATAATGGGACAAAAGCTATCTTGTGGGGAACCAAGAACAAGAAAATCTGCAGGATATTTAGTTTTCCCACACAAGACTTCAACATCTCTAACAATTCCCATTGGTGAAATAGTATCTCTATTAGCAAGTTTAATAGTAACATCAATTTCTTCTAACTCAACAGGTGCAATGTCATGCATAATTTCTTTGTATAAGTCAATAGGTATTGCACTAGCACCCATATCACATAAGCCATGATAACAATGGTCTCCTATTTTAATAGAAATAACAGGCATGCCTACCACGGGTCTAGGTTTATCTGTATCACGGGGTTTAGCAATTCTAGCAGTTTCATTACAGAAGTAAATAACATGCCCATCTATATTATCAGACAAGAGATCTTTAACAATAGCAATATTAGGTTCTACTTTAACTTTCTCAGGAGGTGTATATGTTTTAATATTGCTTCTACGGACCACAGTTGAAGCTTTAGCAAGATCCTTTATCCTAACAGGGAAAGGTGGTTTCTCAACATAACAAGTAGGAACAATAGGATCATTATAAGTGACAGTCTTTTCTTCAACTTTAATAGGTGCAGCTACTTTTACTTCTATGGGAGGATGATATTTAAACCACTTCTCCTTAGGGAGATCAACATAAGTAGCAAAAGATTCACAGAAAGAAGCTACTATCTCAGAATCAAGTCCATATTTAGTGCTAAACTTACAGAAAATATCGGTATCCATAAAAGATTTAACACAATCAAACTTAGGTGGCATACCTGACTCCTTACCATTGTCGAGGTCCCAATCTTCAGAGTTTCGTTTAATTCTATCCAATAAATCCCATCTAAATCCAATAGTCTTCATCATAAAAGAGCCATCACAAGAAGTATCAAGCATGGTGCGATTATTTTCAGAAAGTCGAGGATAAATTTCTTGAAGAATTGTTTCTCTTGGGAGCTCATGATTGGGGCATGAATATAACATTGATTTAAGCCTCCCCAAGCTTGAGCGATGCTTTCTCCTTCGCGAGGCCCAAAATTATATATATAATTGCGATCACGATGAACAAGATGCATAGGGTAATACTTTTGATGAAATTCCAATTCAATCTTCTATAATTCCATGATCTCTTATCATCACATAGCCTATACCATGTCAATGTGTCTCCCTTCAAAGATAAAGGGAAGACCTTCTTCTTAGCAACATCATCGGGTATACCTGCAAGCTTAAATAATCCACAAACTTCATCCACATATATTAGGTGTTCATCAAGATGCTTTGTTCCATCTCCTCTAAAAGGATTAGCTAGCAGTTTTTCTATCATACTCGAAGGATACTCATAAGGAATTTCATTTTCAATAGGTTCAGTAGGTTGAGGAGAAACTCTTTGCTCTACTGGTTGGGGTGAAGATACCCCGAACAAGCCCCTCAGAGGATTACTTTCCATTATGAAAGCATCTTTGCGAGCTTGATTCACTCACCACAAGGCATTGCATGACAAGATAAGCATACTACCAGCAAGAAGACATGATCATAAGGCTAACCATGGCAAGAACAAGTTTATAGCATGCTTGGATCAACTACAACAACCATGGCAAAATTGATTGACATGTAAACAATCTGCCAGGAACATTTTAGAGCAAAAGTAGAGCAAGATTAAGTCATGCTAGGGCACTCCATAATTGCAAACAGGGGCATGGATGGATAGAGCACAACCATATGTCCAAATCATCTTTACTGAAGCAACTTAAAAAAAGCATGGATCTCACTGTAGCATCTAGTTTACATGGCATAAAAATAATAGCAGAACAAGGACTTAGTAAAATCCTAAGTCCTTGAAATTAGCAATATCACGAAGGCTACCTTGCATGCTTGTGTTAGTAACCACATTGATCACAAAAATACATGGCAAACACACATGTAAAGATGGCATGGCATAGATCAAAATACATGTAGAGCTCATGCCCATATGCAGCACACAACAAATGTAGCAAAAATGACAAATCCTCATACTCCGATAAGAAACAGCACCTAACAATTTATAGCACTATTGCATCCACGATTTGGGTATCAAGATGGACTCAAACAGGCATGCCACAATGGAACAAAATGAAGAGCACGTCATGATGAACATTTTGATATATCACACGCACAAAACGGAGCAGCACACATAAAGTTATGGCATGATTAACAGAGCAATAAAATAATGCAGAAAAAGACTTGGTGGCGAAAACAAGGTCAACCGTTTGAATCTAGGGTTACCGCGTGTTTTACGAAGACGGCTGGAGTTCGTCGCCGCGGTGGCCGGAGTTTCACCGGAGAGGGGCGTTGGCAAGGTGGAGAGGCAGATCCAGCGAAGGGCGACCGGATCCGGCCGGAGGACGTGGCGGCACGCGGCGCGGGGTCGTCAGCGGAGGGCGGCGGAGTTCGCCGAAGGTGGCGGAGCTCGGAGTGGAGGCGGCGACGGGTGATGACCCACAAGTATAGGGGATCTATCGTAGTCCTTTCGATAAGTAAGAGTGTCGAACCCAACAAGGAGCAGAAGGAAATGATAAGCGGTTTTCAGCAAGGTATTCTCTGCAAGTACTGAAATAAGTGGTAACAGATAGTTTTGTGATAAGATAATTTGTAACGAGCAACAAGTAACAAAAGTAAATAAAGTGCAGCAAGGTGGCCCAATCCTTTTTGTAGCAAAGGACAAGCCTGGACAAACTCTTATATAAGGAAAAGCGCTCCCGAGGACACATGGGAATATCGTCAAGCTAGTTTTCATCACGTTCATATGATTCGCGTTCGGTCCTTTGATAATTTGACATGTGGGTAGACCGGTGCTTGGGTGCTGTTCTTACTTGAACAAGCATCCCACTTATGATTAACCTCTATTGCAAGAATCCGCAACTACAACAAAAGTATTAAGGTAAACCTAACCATAGCATGAAACATATGGATCCAAATCAGCCCCTTACGAAGCAACGCATAAACTAGGGTTTAAGCTTCTATCACTCGAGCAACCCATCATCTACTTATTACTTCCCAATGCCTTCCTCTAGGCCCAAATAATGGTGAAGTGTTATGTAGTCGACGTTCACATAACACCACTAGAGGCTAGACAACATACATCTTATCAAAATATCGAACGAATACCAAATTCACATGACTACTAATAGCAAGACTTCTCCCTTGTCCTCAGGAACAAACGTAACTACTCACAAAGCATATTCATGTTCATAATCAGAGGGGTAATAATATGCATAAAGGATCTGAACATATGATCTTCCACCAATTAAACCAACTAGCATCAACTACAAGGAGTAATTAACACTACTAGCAACCTACTAGCACCAATCCCGGACTTGGAGACAAGAATTGGATA
This sequence comes from Triticum urartu, assembly GCF_056163025.1. Taxonomy (NCBI): domain Eukaryota; kingdom Viridiplantae; phylum Streptophyta; class Magnoliopsida; order Poales; family Poaceae; genus Triticum; species Triticum urartu. The sequence continues at coordinate 303,331,063 of NC_141876.1, forward strand.
CAAGAGATGAACTAGGGTTTTGAGATGAGATGGTGCTGATGTAGATGTTGGTGGAGATTGCCCTCTCCCGATGAGAGGAGCATTGGTGATGACGATGGCGATGATTTCCCCCTCCGGGAGGGAAGTTTCCCCAGCAGAACAGCTCTGCCGGAGCCCTAGATTGGTTCCGCCAAGGTTCCGCCTCGTGGCAGCGGAGTTTCGTCCCGAAAGGTTGCTTCTTTTTTTTTCTCGATGGAAGACTTCATATAGGAGAAGATGGTCATCGGAGAGCCACCAGGGGGCCCACGAGGTAGGGGGCGCGCCCCCCACCCTCGTGCAAAGGGTGTGGGCCCCTGGTCTTCATCTTTGGCGAGGATTTTTCATTATTTATTATAAGGTATTCCGTGGAGTTTCAGGACTTTTGGAGTTGTGCAGAATAGGTCTCTAATATTTGCTCCTTTTCCAGCCCAGAATTCCAGTTGCCGGCATTCTCCCTCCTTATGTAAACCTTGTAAAATAATAGAGAATAGCCATAAGTATTGTGACATACTGTGAAATAACATCCCATAATGCAATAAATATCGATATAAAAGCATGATGCAAAATGGATGTATCAGCGGGCGGACGCGCGGGCCGGGAGGGCCCCGCCTGGGCCCCGGCGGGCCGACGTGGGCGGTGGCACGAGGAAGTGGGCGCGGGCATCTCGGTGAATCGGGAGGTGAAACGTGGCGGCGGTGAGGGCGTTGGACACGTCCGGACGGCGGGGATTACGTCCCGCGGCGGAGAGGGGAAAAATGCTAGGGTTTCATCCGGGATTTGAGAAGGGGTGCACATATTTATACCTAGAAGGAGGTAGGAGTGTCCAAATGAGGTGTAGTTTTCAGCCACGCGATAGTGATCCGACGGAGGAGGACATGGAAGGGTTTTGGATGGGTTATTGGGCCGTTTTGGAGGGGTGTTGGGCTGCAACACACACGGGGCCTTTACGGTTCCCCGGTTAACCGTTGGAGTATCAAACTGACTCCAAATGGCACGAAATTTGACAGGCCGTCTACCGGTGGTGTACCAAGGCCACTTGGCAAATATCGGTCCATCCCGAGAACGTTTAACACCTGCACACAAAAAGAGACAAAAGGGGACGCCGGTGCACGTAGGAGTGTCAGATTGCAAAACGGACAACGGGGAAAATGCTCGGATGCATGAGACGAACACGTATGCAAATGAGATGCACATGATGACATGATATGGAATGCATGACATAAGCAAAATGCAAAATTAAGACACAAACCCAACCACGAATCTCATAACTTAAAGCCGAAAATGGCAGTGTCGGAGTTACAAATATTGTAAGCTACATCCGGGGTGTTACAATTTTGATGAGATGTATGTTGTCATCCTTTAGTGGTGTCATGTGAACGTCGACTACATGACAATTCACCATTTTTTGGGCCTAGAGGGAGGCATTGGGAAGTAATAAGTAGATGATGGGTTGCTAGAGTGACAGAAGCTTAAACCCTAGTTTATGTGTTGCTTCGTAAGGGGATGATTTGGATCCATATGTTTCATGCTATGGTTTGGTTTACCTTAATACTTCTGTTGTATTTGCGGATGCTTGCAATAGGGGTTAATCATAAGTGGGATGCTTGTCCAATTAAGGGACATACCCAAGCACCGGTCCACCCACATATCAAATTATCAAAGTACCGAACGCGAATCATATGAACGTGATGAAAACTAGCTTGTCGATAATTCCCATGTGTCCTTGGGAGCGCTTTCCTTTATATAAGAGTTTGTCCAGGCTTGTGCTTTGCTACAAAAAGGATTGGGACATCTTGCTGAACCTTATTTTACTTGCATTACTTGTTACTCGTTACAAACTACCTTATCACAAAACTATCTGTTACCGATAATTTTAGTGCTTGCAGAGAATACCTTGCTGAAAACCGCTTATCATTTCCTTCTGCTCCTCGTTGGGTTCGACACTCTTACTTACCGTAAAGGCTACGATAGATTCCCTACACTTGTGGGTCATCAAGACTCTTTTCTGGCGCTGTTGCCGGGGAGTGAAGCGCCTTTGGTAGGTGGAATTTGGCAAGGAAAAATTTATATAGTGTGCCAAAATTTATTGTCACTTGTTACTATGGAACATAATACTTTGAAAGGCTTGTTCAGGGTATCTTCACCCCGACCAGTAGAGCAAAGAGTTGCTCCTCAACCTACTGAACCTACTGAAAATGTTTACTTTGAAATTCCTTTGGGTATGATAGAGAAACTGCTAGCTAATCCTTTCACAGGTGATGGAACATTACATCCTGATTTGCACCTAATCTATGTGGATGAAGTTTGTGGATTATTTAAGCTTGTAGGTATGCCTGAGGATGTTATCAAGAAGAAGTTCTTCCCTTTATCTTTGAATGGAGATGCATTGACATGGTTGAGGCTATGTGATGATATTGGATCATGGAACTACCAACGATTGAAATTGGAATTTCATCAGAAGTTTTATCCTATCCATCTTGTTCATTGTGATCGTTATTATATATGTAATTTTTGGCCTCACGAAGGAGAAAGCATTGCTCAAGCTTGGGGGAGGCTTAAGTCAATGTTATATTCGCTCCCCAATCATGATCTCTCAAAAGAAATGATTATTCAAAAAATTTATGCTCGGCTTTCTCTCAGTAATCGCTCCATGCTCGATACTTCTTGTACTGGATCTTTTATGATGAAGACTATTGAATTCAAATGAGATTTATTAGAAAGAATTAAACGCAACTCTGAAGATTGGGACCTCGACGAAGGTAAGGAGTCAGGTATAACACCTAAGTTTGTTTGTGTTAAATCTTTTATGGATACCGATACTTTTCGTGAATTTAGCACTAAATATGGACTTGACTCTGAGATAGTAGTTTCTTTTTTGTGAATCCTTTGCTACTCATGTTGATCTCCCTAAGGAGAAGTGGTTTAAATATAATCCTCCCATTGAAGTAAAAGTAGTTGCACCTATTAAAGTTGAAGAAAAGACTATCACTTATAATGATCCTGTTGTTCCTACTGCTTATATTGAGAAACCACCTTTCCCTGTTAGAATAAAGGACCATGCTAAAGCTTCAACTGTGGTTAACAAAAGTAATATTAAGACATCCAAAACCCCTGAGCAAATTAAAGTTGAACCTAGTGTTGCTATGGTTAAAGATCTCTTGGCCGATAATATTGATGGGCATGTTATTTACTTCTACAATGAATATGCTAGAATTGCTAGACCTGATACTAAAAATAAACATAGACCTGTTGTAGGCATGCCTGTTATTTCTGTTAAAATAGGAGATCATTGCTATCATGGCTTATGTGATATGGGTGCTAGTGCAAGTGCAATACCTCATTCCTTATACAAAGAAATTATGCATGATATTGCACCTGCTGAGATAGAAGAGATTGATGTTACAATTAAGCTTGCTAATAGAGATACTATTTCACCAGTTGGGATTGTTAGAGATGTTTAAGTCTTGTGTGGGAAAGTTAAATATCCTGCTGATTGTCTTGTTCTTGGTTCCCCACAAGATGACTTTTGTCCCATTATATTTGGTAGACCCTTCTTGAATACTGTTAATGCTAAGATAGGCTGCAACAAGGATATTGTTTCTGTTGGTTTAGGGGATATGTCTCATGAGTTTAATTTTGCCAAATTTCATAGACAACCCCATGATAAAGAATTGCCTAGTAAAGATGAAATTATTGGTCTTGCTTCTATTGTCGTACCTCCTAGTGATCCTTTAGAACAATATTTGCTAGACCATGAAAATGATATGTTTATGAATGAAAGAAGGGAAATAGATGAAGTATTCTTTAAACAGGGACCTATTTTGAAACACAACTTGCCTGTTGAAATCCTAGGGGATCCTCCTCCACCTAAGGGTGATCCCGTGTTTAAGCTTAAACCTTTACCTGATACTCTTAAATATGCTTATCTTGATGAGAAAGAGATATATCCTGTTATTATTAGTGCTAACCTTTCAGAGCATGAAGAAGAGAAATTATTGAAAACTCTGAAGAAGCACCGTCCTGCTATTGGATATACTCTTGATGATCTTAAGGGCATTAGTCTCACTCTATGCCAGCACAAAATAAAATTGGAGAAAGACGCGAAACCGGTTGTTGATCACCAACGACGGTTAAATCCTAAGATGAAAGAAGTGGTAAGAAAAGAAATACTAAAGCTTCTGGAGGCAGGTATAATTTATCCCGTTGCTGATAGTCAATGGGTAATTCATGTCCATTGTGTCCCTGAAAGGGGGGTATTACTATTGTTCCTAATGATAAAGATGAATTGATCCCACAAAGAATTGTTACATGTTATAGAATGGTAATTGATTTCCGCAAATTAAATAAAGCTACTAAAAAGGATCATTAGCCTTTACCTTTTATTGATCAAGTGCTATAAATATTATCTAAACATACACATTTTTGCTTCCTAGATGGTTATTCTGGTTTCTCTCAAATACCTGTGTCAAAAGAGGATCAAGAAAGACAACTATTACTTGCCCTTTCGGTACCTTTGCTTATAGACGTATGCCTTTTGGTTTATGTATGACTGCTATATTCTCTGACTTTTGTGAAAAGATTGTTGAGGTATTCATGGATCGAGTTTTGCAGAGATGTGAAGAAACTAATCTTGTCTTGAATTGGGAGAAGTGCCACTTTATGGTTAATGAAGGTATTGTCTTGGGGCATAAAATTTCTGAAAGAGGTATTGAAGTTGATAAAGCTAAGGTTGATGCTATTGAAAAGATGTCGTGTCCCAAGGAAATTAAAGGTATAAGAAGTTTCCTTGGTCATGCCAGTTTTTATAGGAGGTTCATTAAGGACTTTTCTAAAATTTCTCGGCCTCTGACTAATCTCTTACAAAAAGATGTTCCTTTTGTCTTTGATGATGATTGTGTAGAAGCATTTTAAAAACTTAAGAAAGCTTTGGTTTCTGCACCTATTGTTCAACCTCTTGATTGGAATTTACCCTTTGAAATTATGTGTGATGCTAGTGATTATGCTGTAGGGGCTGCCCTAGGACAAAGGGTTGATAAGAAATTAAATGTTATTCAATATGCTAGTCAAACTCTAGACAGTGCTCAAAGAAATTATGCTACTACTGAAAAAGAATTTTTAGCAGTTGTATTTGCTTGTGATAAGTTCAGACCTTATATTGTTGATTCTAAAGTAACTGTTCACACTGATCATGCTGCTATTAAATATCTTATGGGAAAGAAAGATGCTAAACCTAGATTTATTAGATGGGTTCTCTTGCTACAAGAATTTGATTTGCATATTATTAATAGAAAGGGAGCTGAGAACCCCGTTGTAGACAACTTATCTAGGTTAGAGAATGTTCTTGATGACCCACTACCTATTGATGATAGCTTTCCTGATGAACAACTAGTTGTCATAAATGCTTCTCGTACTGCTCCATGGTATGTTGATTATGCTAATTATATTGTTGCCAAATTTATACCACCTAGTTTCACATACCAACAAAAGAAAAAGTTATGATATGATTTAAGACATTACTTCTAGGATGACCCACATCTTTATAAAGAAGGAGTAGATGGTGTTATTAGACATTGTGTACCTGAGTATGAACAGGAACAGATCCTACGCAAGTGCCACTCCGAGGCTTATGGAGGACACCATGCTGGATATAGAACTGCACACAAGGTATTGCAATCTGGTTTTTATTGGCCTACTCTCTTCAAGGATGCTCGTAAGTTTGTCTTGTCTTGTGATGAATGTCAAAGAATCGGTAATCTTAGTAGACGTCAAGAAATACCTATGAACTATTCACTTGTTATTGAACCATTTGATGTTTGGGGCTTTGATTATATGGGACCTTTTCCTTCCTCTAATGGGTATACTCATATTTTAGTTGTTGTTGATTACGTTACTAAGTGGGTAGAAACTATTCCAACTTGTAGTGCTGATCATAACACCTCTATTAAGATGCTTAAAGAAGTTATTTTTCCGAGGTTTGGAGTCCCTAGATACCTAATGACTGATGGTGGTTCACATTTTATTCATGGTGCTTTTCGTAAAATGCTTGCTAAGTACGATGTTAATCATATAATTGCATCCCCATATCATCCACAGTCTAGTGGTCAAGTAGAACTTAGCAATAGAGAGCTTAAATTATTTTTGCAAAAGACTGTTAATAGATCTAGAAAGAATTGGTCCAAGAAACTTGATGATGCATTATGGGCTTATAGAACTTCATATAAAAATCCTATGGGTATGTCTCCATATAAAATGATTTATGGTAAAGCATGTCACTTACCTATTGAATTAGAACATAAGGCATATTGTGCTATTAAAGAGCTCAACTATGACTTTAAACTTGTAGGTGAGAAGAGGCTTTTTGACATTAGCTCACTTGATGAATGGAGAACCCAGGCCTACGAGAATGCCAAAATATTTAAAGAAAAGGTTAAAAGATGGCATGATAAAAGGATACAAAAACGTGAGTTTAATGTAGGTGATTATGTATTGTTATACAACTCTCGTTTAAGATTTTTTGCAGGCAAACTCCTCTCTAAATGGGAAGGTCCTTACATCATCAAGGAGGTCTACCGTTCCGGTGCCATAAAAATCAACAACTTCGAAGGCACAAATCTAAGGGTGGTGAACAGTCAAAGAATCAAACATTATATCTGAGGTAATCCTATAAATGTTGAAACTAATGTTATTGAAACCGTAACCCCGGAGGAATACATAAGGGACACTTTCCAGAATGTTTCAGACTCCGAAAAGGAATAGGTACGTGGTACGGTAAGCAAACCGACTCCAAAACAGATCTAATGGCAATTTTTCTCCGTTTTGGAATATTTAAGAAAATAGGAAAATAAGAAGTAGACCGGAAAGGACACGAGGCTTCCACGAGGGTGGAGGGCGCGCCCTACCCCCCTGGGTGTGCCCCCTGCCTGTGGGCACCTCGTGTGCTCCCCGGACTTCATTTTATTGCACGATACTTCTTTTGGTCGGTACAAATTCACTATATAATCTCCCGAAGTTTTTGACCACCGTATCACGCAAATATCTCTTGTTTTTGTTTCGAGCTGTTTTCTGCTAGGGTTGTCAAGGCCAAGCATCATGTCGTCTCCCTCCTCCTCCAACAATGAGGGCAACGATGCTTGGCTAATGAAGATAGAGCTGAAGAGAGAAGAGCCCGGAGAGATCAACAAGGATGATGCGATCAAGAAGGCCATGGGGGACCAAGTTCTAGTAGTAGCAGAAGAAGACATCCTTCAACCTCACCACAATCTCTTTACCCCAACGGAGATTGAGGCTTTCAAGATGATTGAGTTGGCTCGTATTCAAAACAAGTATCTCACAAGTGAAAATATTTTGTTGAAGGAGCATATCATCGCACTCAAGGGCATTATCCGCAAATTGGAGGATCTCCTACGCTCGATGTGCGACTATCCATCTTCACCAACACCTTCTTCACCAACAAAAAGAACTGAGTATCGCGTATGGGCACTCCCCTTGGCAATTGCCAAGCTTGAGGGAGTGCCCCGGTATCGTATCACCATCACACTTTTATCTTTACAGTTTTTCTTAGTTCGATCCTTTTGATAATATCTTGATCTAGTAGAATAAAGTTTTAGTACAATCTAGTTGTGAGTTTTGCTTTATGATCCTTCTATGTAATCGAGTCAGTGAGCTATATATAATAAAGATTAGTGTTGAGTCAAGGGCTTGACTATTTTGCTATGATCTTGAGGGAATAGAATAAAATAAAATATAAGAAATAAAAATAAATAAAGGGATCATGTGGATCTTATGGAGAGTAATGAGCTCACATATCTTGTATGATGAATAAAAATTGTTGAGAGTTGACAAACATAGTTTTGGTCATCGTTGCAATTACTAGGAAGTAATAAAGAAAGAGAGGTTTTCACATATAAATATACTATCTTGGACATCTTTTATGATTGTGAGCACTCATTAAAATATGACTTGCTAAAGAGTTGACGTTGGACAACGAAGACAACGTAATGGGTTATGTTTTCTTACATCTGAGATAAATTATATTGTCATGGATCATCCAACATGTTGAGCTTTTCTTTCCCTCTCTTGCTAGCCAATTTCTTTGCACCAATTAGAGATACTACTTGTGCTTCCAAATATCCTTAAACCCAGTTTTGCCATGAGAGTCCATCATATCTACCTATGGATTGAGTAAGATCCTTCAAGTAAGTTGTCATCGTTGCAAGCAATAAAAATTGCTCTGTAAATATGTATGATTTATTAGTGTGGAGAAAATAAGTTTTATACGATCTTGTGATGTGGAAGAAATAAAAGCAACGGACTGCATAATAAAGGTCCATATCACAAGTGGCAATATAAAGTGACGTTCTTTCACATTAAGATTTTGTGCATCCAACCATAAAGGCACATGACAGCCTTTGCTTCCCTCCGTGAAGGGCCTATCTTTTATTCTTGTCTATTACTTCATATAAGAGTCACGGTGATCTTCACCTTTCCTTTTTACATTTTATCCTTTGGCAAGCACAATGTGTTGGAAAGATCCTGATATATATGGCTAATTGGATGTGGGTTTGCATGAACTATTATTGTTGACATTACCCTTGAGGTAAAAAGTTGGGAGGCAAAACTATAAGCCCCTATATTTCTCTGTGTCCGATTAAAACTTCATAACCATAAATATCGCATGAGTGTTAGCAATTGTGAAATACTAAAAGATGGTTGAGTATGTGGACTTGCTGAGGAGCTCTTATATTGACTCTTTCCTATGTTATGATAAATTGCAATTGCTTCAATGACCGAAACTATAGTTTGTTAGTTTACAATGAAGTTTCTGATTCATACTTGAGTATGTGAATGAATTGTTACTTTAGCATAAGGGATCATATGACTATATATATATATATTGCTGTTCTAAGAATGATCATGATGCCCTCATGTCCGTATTTTATTTTATCGACACCTCTATCTCTAAACATGTGGACATATTTTTCGATTTCGGCTTTCGCTTGAGGACAAGCAAGGTCTAAGCTTGGGGAGTTGATACGTCCATTTTGCATCATGTTTTTATATCGATATTTATTGCATTATGGGTTGTTATTACACATTATGTCACAATACTTATGCCTATTATCTCTTATTTTACAAGGTTTACATGAAGAGGGGGAATGCTGGCAGCTGGAATTCTGGGCTGGAAAAGGAGCAAATATTAGAGACCTATTATGCACATCTCGAAAAGTCCTGAAACTCCACGGGAATTATTTTCAGAATATATAAAAAATATTGGGTGAAAGAAGTACCAGAGGGGGGCCACCCACTGTCGACGAGGGTGGGGGGCGCGCCTGTCACTCCCTCGATGCGGCTATATCTCCCACGTGTCGAAGCATGACTTAGAGGCATAACCGCATTGAAAGCAATGTCGCAAGTGAGGTAATCTTCACACAACCCATGTAATACATAAGGGAAAGAGATACATAGCTGGCTTACAATCGCCACTTCACACAATTACATGAATAAAGCATTACATCATCCAGATACAATCAAGGTCCGACTACGGAACCAAAATAAAAGAAGACTACCCCAAAAGCTACACAGATCCCCGATCGTCCTGTAACACCCCGGATATGACTTTCCCAATATGTATTCCAACTCTTGCCATTTCCGGCCTTAAGTTATTTTATTTTCTCGGGATCGGGTCTTTGTCTCCATGTGTTGTTATCGTTGTCATGCATCTCATATCATGTCATCATGTGCTTTGCATTTGCATACGTGTTCATCTCATGCATTCGAGCTTTTTCCCTGTTGTCCGTTTTGCATTCCGGCGCTCCGTTCTCCTCTGGTGGTCATTTCTACCTTTCTTTCGTGTGTGGGGATTAAACATTTCTGGATTGGACCGAGACTTGACAAGCGGCCTTGGTTTACTACCGGTAGACCGCCTGTCAAGTTTCGTATCATTTGGACTTCGTTTGATACTCCAACGGTTAACCGAGGGACCGAATAGGCCTCGTGTGTGTTGCAGCCCAACACCCCTCCAAGTTGGCGCAAAACCCACCTAAACCCCCTCCATCATCTAGAGCATTCGATCACGATCGCGTGGCCAAAAACCGCACCTCATTTGGACTCTCCTAGCTCCTCCTATGCCTATATAAAGACCCCCTCCGAAATCCGGATCCCCTTCTTCACCGAAACCCTAGAATCAGCTCCCCTCGCCGCCGGATGTGTCCGAATCGGGCCGGACATGTCCGCCCGATCCGCCGCCACCACTCAGCTCGCGCCACGTGGCCCATCGCCGCCTCCCTCCGCCGCCGGCCCGGGAAGCCCGGATCGGGCCCCCGCGGCCCAAGCCGGTGCGCCGCCCCGCGGCTTCGTCTCCCCCGCGCCCGAGCCGCCACCTCGCCGGCCAGCTTCGTCTCCGGCCGATTCCGGCGCCGCCCGGCCGCCCCTGTCGCCGCCCTGCCGCGGACGCCCTCGCCGCGCCGCCCATCACCGACCGGTCGCGCCGTCGCCGTCCCCCTCCTCAGATCCGGCCGGGCCCCCTCCTTCCGTGAGTCCGGCGAGCTCAAAGCTCCGGCCGGCGATCCTCGTCATCCGTTCAACTATAGTAGATCTGGATCTGAGATCCGTTCGGGTTGACTTTTATCCCCAAAACCCTAGTTCATATGCCCTTGTTCATCGTGCTATAACTTTGCATCCGTAACTCCGTTTTGGGCATATAGCATATCAAAATGTTCGTCTCAAAGAGTACATCATTTCATTCCATTGCATCATTTTCATTTTAGTTCATCTTGATGCCCGAAATGCTGTTAGAAGAGAGCTACTTGAGTTAATTATCAGATCTGCTGCTCCATTTAGTTATTTGTCATTTTTGCCATGATTATTGTGTGCATGATATGCCCATGAGCTCTACATATGTTTTGTTAAGGGTTTTGCCATCTTTCCATAGGTTCAACCCATGTATTTTTGTGATGTATGTGGTGACTAGCACAAGCTTGTAAAGTGAAGCACTTGGTAATGCTGATTTCAGGAACTTAGCATATCCACTAAGTCCTTGAGTTGTTTATCTCATGTTGCCATATGCTCATGTTGTTTCCTAGTGACCTGTGCCTCTTTTGAGGATGATCAGTAAGGATGTTTTGTTAATCTTGTAGTGCTCTATCCATCCATGTCTTTGTTTGCAATTATGGAGCACCCTAACTTGAGTCAATCGAGCTCTACTTTTGCTACTTCGTGAATCTGGGCAGATTTTCTACTTGTTAGCGATTTTGCCAAGGATGTTGTAGTTGATCCGTGCATGGTATGCTATTGTTCTTGCGATGTCTAGCTTGAATTTTGTGTATTCTTGATGGGTGTATACTTATATTTTCATGACTTGCTCTGTAGTGAGTGCATCGAGCCCATAAACATGCCTACTTGATATCTGTTTCAGCATGCTCCAGTTTTCACCAAGTCTGAGAACTGATTATGTTTTTGCCATGTTCACATGCTTTCAATTGTATTTTCTGATCCCTTTTGGCTCAAGGTCACTAAGGGACTTTTGTTAAGCTCTTTGAGTAGCTCCATGCCATGCTTTACTTTGCCATGTTCAGGTCCTTCAGCATATAGTTTTGTTGCTCCAAAGTGTGCTACCTGATCTGAAATTCCAGACAAGTGTTAATTTCACTAAGTCTGAAATCTGTTTACCATATGCATTTTTGCCATGCTTGTTTGAAGCTGTTAATGGGTGTATTGGCCGTAGCTCAGTGCTAGACTTTTGTTAAGCATCTTTAATGCATCCCTGCCATGTATTTTGATGCCATGTTTGGGTGCTGTAGCATGTTCATCTTGTTGCATTTAGATGGCTACTTGCTGTAAATCGCAGAACGTGGCCATATTTGAATTGCTTGCCATTTCCAAACCATAACTCCGATTCTGGCGTTCTTTGTATCGTTTTCAAGCGATTTCATCTCATATTTCCAGTGGAACACTTGGATTCCCAAGTTGAGGCTAGGTTCATGCATCCCTTGTCAAATCTTGCATATGCATCACATAATGCATCCCGTATAGCATACCATCCTTGCATCATGTTGTTTGAGTTTGCACGTGGTTGATTGTATTCCGTTTGCTTGTTTGTCTTGTTTGGGTAGAGCCGGGAGACGAGTTCGCTAACGAGGAGCCCGTTGAGTTTGCTTTCGAGGATCCAGTCAACTCTGACAACTTTGCAGGCAAGATGATCATACCCTCGAAATCACTACTATCTTTGCTTTGCTAGATGCTCGCTCTTTTGCTATGCCAATGCTACGATGCCTACTACTTGCTTTCAAGCCTCCCAAAATGCCATGTCAAACCTCTAACCCACCATGTCCTAGCAAACCGTTGATTGGCTATGTTACCGCTTTGCTCAGCCCCTCTTATAGCGTCGCTAGTTGCAGGTGAAGATTGGAGGTCGTTCCTTTTTGGAACATTATTTACTTGTTGGGATACCATTATATTATCTTGTTATCTTAATGCATCTATATACTTGGTAAAGGGTGGAAGGCTCGGCCTCTCGCCTAGTGTTTTGTTCCACTCTTGCCGCCCTAGTTTCCGTCATATCGGTGTTATGTTCCCGGATTTTGCGTTCCTTACGCGGTTGGGTTATAATGGGAACCCCTTGACGGTCCGTTTTGAATAAAACTCCTCCAGCAATGCCCAACCTTGGTTTTACCATTTGCCACCTAGCCTTTTCCCTTGGGTTTCGCGGACTCAAGGGTCATCTTATTTTAAACCTCCCCGGGCCAGTGCTCCTCTGAGTGTTGGTCCAACCTAGAGCACTGTGCGGGGCCGTCCCTCGGCAACTTGGGTTACGTTGGCTCCCGTACGCTTAGCTTATCCGGTGTGCCCTGAGAACGAGATATGTGCAGCTCCTATCGGGATTTGTCGGCACAGCGGGTGGTGTTGCTGGACTTGTTTTACCATTGTCGGAGTTGTCTTGAAGAACCGGGATACCGAGTCTGATCGGAACGTCTCGGGAGGAGGTCTATTCCTTCGTTGACCGCGAGAGCTTGTCATGGGCTAAGTTGGGACTCCCCTGCAGGGATATGAACTTTCGAAAGCCGTGCCCGCGGTTATGGGCAGATGGGAATTTGTCAATGTCCGGTTGTAGATAACTTAAACCTTAACTTAATAAAAATGAATCAACTGAGTGAGTTACCGTGATGGTCTCTTCTCGGCGGAGTCCGGGAAGTGAACACTGTGTTGGAGTAATGATTGCGCAGGTTGCCCTCTAGTTTCTCGCTCGCGCTTTGCCTTCTCTTCTCGCTCTCTTTTGCGAACAGGATAGCCACCATATATGCTAGTCGCTTGCTGCAGCTCCACTTTTATTTACCTTGCCTTACCTATGAGCTTAAATAGTCTTGATCGCGAGGGTGCAAGATTGCTGAGTCCCTGTGGCTCATAGATTACTATTACACCAGATGCAGGGCCTGATGATTCCGCTCCAGGTGACGCGCTTGAGCTCAAGTGGGAGTTCGACGAGGACTCTCAACGTTACTATGTTTCCTTTCCTGATGATCAGTAGTGGTGCCCAGTTGGGGTGATCGGGACCGTGTCGCTTGTTGGGTTATCTTTTATTTTGGCACCGTAGTCGGGCCATGAGTGTTTGGATGATGTAATGTTATTTATGTACTTGATTGACGTGGCGAGTGTAAGCCAACTATGTTATATCCCCTTTTATTATCTATATATTACATGGGATGTTGTGATGATTGCCTAACTTGCGACATTGCTTTCAATGCAGTTATGCCTCTAAGTCGTGCCTCGTCACGTGGGAGATATAGCCGCATCGAGGGCGTTACAAGTTGGTAATCAGAGCCTTCCCCGACCTTAGAAGCCCCATTGCTTGATCATTTTTTAGCGGCCGAGTTGTGTCTAGAAAAATGTTTTGAGTCATTTAGGAATTATATATCGGAGTGTTTAGGAATTCTTTTTACTTCCCAGTCTCCTCATCGCTCTGGTAAGGCATCCTGACGTAGAGTTTTGACTCTTCTCTTCTCAACTTTCACTAAAAAAAATTTAGGATCACGCGGGTATCTTGGAATCGTTCCGATGGTTTTATGATGAGAACATTGTCTTGGTGCCTCCTGTCAGGGGTTTTGTGGAAGTGTCCCGGGGAGTTGAGCTCTAAGGTGTTGTCGTCATAATTTTATCGTTGCAATTCTGGAATACCTGAGTTTAGTACGCCGACATCGAAAATCTCTTTTATGCAGTTCGTTGGTGAGATAACCTCGATGCCACCCAGTACCGGGGCGGGAGTTCGGGAGTATTGCCATAACTTGTATAACGGATGCTTTTCGAAGGTTGAGGTAGATGGTTTCCGAAGTTTTTCTCGGTTATGTGTTCAAGGATGGATACAGCTGGATGTAGGATTTTCTAGATTTGGGTGAGATATTATGCTTCCCCTGTATCCCCAACACCTGATTGCATAACCGGAAAGGTTCGGAAATTTCATAGGTGGGAATTCTTGTAGCTCTAGTTCTTCTTCCATGGATATTTGGTTTGAGATTGGGATTTCTTACCGAGTATTCGTTCTTGATCCGTACCTTATTGATTTATTTCTCTACCTATATTCTAAGTGGCTTCTCAATTTATGGATATGTGACCATTTCAAGAGGAATGCATTCGTTCATTTTGTTCGGATGTGAAGACTTTATGTTGCAATTTTCATTCTGTTGGATTCAGCGTCATTTTATCTGTCTATGTGCTAACGGTGGTCAACCTCTTCAGGATGGCTCCCGCTAAGAGCACCAGTCAGAATCAGAATCAAGATCCGCCACCACCTCCCCCTCCTCCGGAGGCATGGCAAGCTGTGATGGCCGCAACCAATGCAAACACACAGTTGATCATGCAAATTCTTCAAGAGCGAAATCAAGGCAACCAAGGGAACCAAGGCAGCAATCAGAATCACTTTGCTACACTCAACCAGTTCCTTGCTAACGGGCCAAAGACTTTCAGCAATTGTGTTGAGGCACCTGATGCTGACGATTGGCTCGTGGATCTGTGTAAGCATTTTGAGTGCAGTAACGTCAGGCCTGAGGACTTTGTCAAGTTCGCTTCCTTCCAACTCAAAGATCAAGCTGCAGAATGGTTCCAGCAATACAAGGATTCCAGAGGTGGACGTGTTATTACCTGGGATGAATTCCGTCAAGATTTCAGAGCTCACCATATCCCTCAGAGCATGGTTGAAAGCAAGCATGAGGAATTCCGCAACCTGAAGCAAGGCTCTTTGTCTGCCTATGACTACAACAAGTTGTTTCAGAAGCTCGCCCGCTTTGCCAAGCAGGACGTCCCTGATGAGAAGAGCATGATATACCAGTTCAGGGGTGGTCTCAGAGAAGAAATTCAGCTAGCTCTTGTTCTCTTTGAGCCCTTGAGGTACGATGAGTTCTACAACATGGCATTGAAGCAAGAGGCCGCTCAATTGAGGTGTGATGCTTCCAAGAAGCGAGTCAGAGACACTACTCCTTCTTCCTCTACTCAAGTGGCCAAGCAGCAGAAGTATTGGCTTCCTCCTCCTCCGTTCCGGCAGCCGTATCAGCAGAAGAGCAAAGGTGGCAGTGGATCTTCCCACCCCCCCAACCCTGGTTTTCAGAACAAGACTTCGTCTCAAGCTCCAAGATCGAGTGCTCCGTACCACCGTCCGCTTTCAGAGGTCACGTGCAACAAGTGCCAACAGAAGGGTCACTATGCCAACAAGTGTCTCAACCAGAGGCGTCTCCCTCCTCCTCCTGTGAGATCGGCAAGTACAGCTGTGGTCAAGCATAACCCCAAGCACGCTAAGGTCAACTTGCTGAATGCAGCTCAGGCAGAGGACTCATCAGATGTCATCATGGGTAACTTTCCAGTTAACTCTTTTCCCGCAAAAGCTCTTTTTGACACTGGTGCATCGCATTGTTTCATGTCCAGATCATTTGTTTCCAAGCATGACTTCGTTTCGCAAATGTTGGGTAAACCTATGGGAGTGGTTTCTCCGGCTAAGTCTATGAGGGCTACTTCAATAGTCCCAGATATTTCTATCATGATGGGTGATTTCAAGTTTCTAGCTTCCCCAATGGTTCTTGGTAACTCGGATATTGATCTTATTCTCGGGATGGATTGGCTTTCTAAGCACAAGGCTCAGCTTGATTGTGCAGCCAGGCAGATTCAATTGACTCATTCGTCTGAGGATGTAATTCTCTTTGCCGCGAATGATGATACCATCCGTCTATTTTCTCTCAATGAGAAGGGTGAACTGGATGCTATCTCACAAATTCCAGTCGTTTGTGAATATCAAGACGTCTTTCCAGAAGAGTTTCCAGGAATGCCTCTGCACCGGCCAGTTGAATTCGTCATCGATCTTGGGCCTGGCACGGAACCTGTGTGCAAGCGTCCTTACAAGCTCGGACCTGAAGAGTTGAAGGAGCTAAAGAAGCAACTCGATATTCAAGAGAGAATGGGTCTCATCCGGCCTAGTTCTTCTCTGTGGCATTGTGGTGTTCTTTTTGTGAAGAAGAAGGATGGAACAGACCGACTTTGTGTTGATTACCGTCCATTGAACAAGAAGACCATCAAGAACAAATACCCACTTTCCAACATCAACGAGCTGTTCGAAAAACTCAAAGGTGCCCAAGTATTCTCCAAGCTTGATCTCCGTATGGGTTATCATCAGATTTGAACCCGTGAGCAAGATATTCCCAAGACGGCTTTCAGGACAAGCTATGGTTCATATGAATACACTGTCATGTCTTTTGGCCTCATCAACGCTCCTCCGACGTTCTCTCGCATGATGAACTTCATCTTCAACGCCTACACCAATGACTTTGTTTTGGTCTATCTCGACGACATTCTGGTTTTCTCGAAGAACAAGGAAGATCATGCCAAGCACTTGCGTTTGGTACTCGATAAGTTGAGGGAACACAAGTTCTATGCCAAGTTCTCCAAGTGCGAATTTTGGCTCGATGAGGTTCTTTATCTTGGTCATATCATCTCTGCCAGGGGCATTGCCGTGAATCCTGAGAAGGTGTCTGCAATTGTGAATTGGGAACCTCCTCAGAACGTGAAGCAACTCCGTAGCTTCCTCGGTCTCGCAAGCTACTGTCGAAGATTCGTTGAAAACTTTTCTAAGATCACGAAGCCTCTCTCAAATCTTCTTCAGAAGCACGTCAAGTACGTTTGGTCTCCGGAGTGTGACATTGCTTTCAACACTTTGAAAGATAAATTGATCACTGCTCCAGTTCTGACTCCGCCTGATGAATACAAGCCGTACGAGGTCTTTTGTGATGCCTCTCTCCAAGGTCTTGGTGCAGTGTTGATGCAAGAGAAGAAAGTTGTTGCTTATACCTCTCGCCAGTTGAAGCCCAATGAGAAGAACTACCCCACTCATGATCTCGAGTTGGCGGCAGTTGTGCATGCTCTTTTGACTTGGAGACATCTCTTATTGGGAAGAAAAGTGGACATTTTCACTGATCACAAGAGTCTCAAGTACATCTTCACTCAGCCTAATCTCAACCTCAGGCAAACTCGATGGGTCGAAATGATTCAAAAGTATAATCCAAGTATCTAGTATACTCCAGGCAAGGCCAATGTGATTGCTGACGCATTGAGCAGGAAAGCTTATTGCAACAGTCTGATTCTCAAGCCTTATCAACCCGAGCTTTGTGAAGCTTTCCGCAAACTTAATCTGCAAGTTGTTCCTCAAGGTTTCCTCACCAACCTTCAAGTCTCTCCTACCTTGGAAGACCAGATTCGACAAGCTCAGCTTCTTGATGCTATGGTGAAAAAGGTGAAGATTGGGATTGCCAAGAGTCAACCCAAGTACAAGTGCTACCGCCTTGATGACAAGGATACTCTCTTCTTCGAGGATCGTATTATTGTACCCAAAGGTGACCTCCGTAAAGTGATCATGAACGAGGCTCACAATTCTCTCCTCTCCATCCACCCTGGGAGCACGAAGATGTATCAGGACCTCAAGCAGGCTTATTGGTGGACTCGAATGAAGCGCGAGATTGCTCAATTCATGAACGAGTGTGATGTCTGCAGAAGAGTGAAGGCAGAACACCAAAGGCCAGCTGGTCTCCTCCAACCTCTTGCCATTCTGGAATGGAAGTTTGACCACATTGAGATGGACTTCGTGACTGGGTTTCCAAAGTCCAAGCGTGGCAATGATGCTATATTCGTTGTCATCGACAAACTCACCAAAGTGGCTCATTTTCTACCTATCAAAGAGTCAATCACTGCAGCTCAATTGGCGGAACTCTATACCTCTCGAATTGTCTCTCTGCACGGTATTCCACAAGTGATCTCTTCAGACCGTGGCAGCATCTTTACCTCCAAGTTTTGGGATTCTTTTCAGAAGGCCATGGGCACCAACATCCGCTTCAGCACAGCTTTCCATCCTCAAACTAGCGGTCAAGTCGAGCGTGTCAACCAGATTCTTGAAGATATGCTCAGGGCTTGTGTGATCTCCTTCGGCATGAAGTGGGAGGATTGTCTTCCTTATGCTGAATTCTCCTACAACAACAGTTTTCAAACAAGTTTGGGCAAGGCCCCATTTGAAATCCTATATGGCAGGAAGTGCCGTACCCCTCTCAACTGGTCTGAAACCGGTGAACGTCAGCTTTTGGGTAATGACTTAATCACAGAGGCAGAGGAGATGTGCAAAGTCATTCGAGATAACCTCAAAGCAGCCCAATCCCGCCAGAAGAGCTACTATGATAGTAAGCACCGTGATTTGGCTTTCGAGATCGGAGATCATGTTTACCTCCGCGTCTCTCCTATGAAAGATACTCGTCGCTTCGGTATCAAAGGGAAGCTTGCCCCCAGATACGTGGGACCTTTCAGGATTGTCAGCAAGAGAGGTGATCTCGCCTATCAACTCGAGCTTCCTTCTAACTTTGCAAATGTTCATGATGTGTTCCATGTCTCTCAGCTCCGAAAGTGCTTCAAGACTCCTGACCGCACCGTCAACTTCAAGGACATTGAGCTCCAAGAAGATCTCTCTTACCATGAGCACCCAGTTGCTATTCTTGAAGAGACTGAATGCAAGACTCGCAACAAGTCAATCAAATTCCTCAAAGTCAAGTGGTCACACCATTCCGACCGTGAAGCTACCTGGGAACGCGAGGATCACCTCCGTTCTGAGTACCTGGCGTTCTTTCAGTCCTAGATCTCGGGACGAGATCCTTTCGTAGTGGTGGAGTGTTGTAACACCCCGGATATGACTTTCCCAATATGTATTCCAACTCTTGTTGTTTCCGGCCTTAAGTTATTTTATTTTCTCGGGATCGGGTCTTTGTCTCCGTGTGTTGTTATCGTTGTCATGCATCTCATATCATGTCATCGTGTGCTTTGCATTTGCATACGTGTTCATCTCATGCATTCGAGCTTTTTCCCCGTTGTCCGTTTTGCATTCCGGCGCTCCGTTCTCCTCCGGTGGTCATTTCTACCTTTCTTTCGTGTGTGGGGATTAAACATTTCCGGATTGGACCGAGACTTGCCAAACATTTCCGGTATCATTTGGACTTCGTTTGATACTCCAACGGTTAACCGAGGGACAGAATAGGCCTCGTGTGTGTTGCAGCCCAACACCCCTCCAAGTTGGCCCAAAACCCACCTAAACCCCCTCCATCATCTAGAGCGTTCGATCACGATCGCGTGGCCGAAAACCGCACCTCATTTGGACTCTCCTAGCTCCTCCTATGCCTATATAAAGACCCCCTCCGAAATCCGGATCCCCTTCTTCCCCAAAACCCTAGAATCAGCTCCCCTCGCCGCCGTACGTGTCCGAATCGGGCCGGACACGTCCGCCCGATCCGCCGCCACCACTCAGCTCGCGCCACGTGGCCCATCGCTGCCTCCCTCCGCCGCCGGCCCGGGAAGCCCGGATCGGGCCCCCGCGGCCCAAGCCGGTGCGCCGCCCCGCGGCTTCGTCTCCCCCGCGCCCGAGCCGCCACCTCGCCGGCCAGCTTCGTCTCCGGCTGATTCCGGCGCCGCCCGGCTGCCCCTGGCACCGCCGTACGCACCTGTCGCCGCCCTGCCGCGGACGCCGTCACCGCGCCGCCCATCGCCGACCGGCCGCGCCGTCGCCGTCCCCCTCCTTAGATCCGGCCGGCCCCCACCTTCCGCAAGTCCGGCGAGCTCGAAGCTCCGGCCGGCGATCCTCGTCATCCGTGCAACTACAGTAGATCTGGATCTGAGATCCGTTCGGGTTGACTTTTATCCCCAAAACCCTAGTTCATATGCCCTTGTTCATCGTGCTATAACTTTGCATCCGTAACTCCGTTTTGGGCATATAGCATATCAAAATGTTCGTCTCAGAGAGTACATCATTTCATTCCACTGCATCATTTTCATTTGAGTTCATCTTGATGCCCGAAATGCTGTTAGAAGAGAGCTACTTGAGTTAATTGTCAGATCTGCTGCTCCATTTAGTTATTTGTCATTTTTGCCATGATTATTGTGTGCATGATATGCCCATGAGCTCTACATATGTTTTGTTAAGGGTTTTGCCATCTTTCCAGAGGTGCAACCCATGTATTTTTGTGATGTGTGTGGTGACTAGCACAAGCTTGCAAAGTGAGGCACTTGGTAATGTTGATTTCAGGAACTTAGCAATTCCACCAAGTCCTTGAGCTGTTTATCTCATGTTGCCATATGTTCATGTTGTTTCCTAGTGATCTGTGCCTCTTTTGAGGATGGTCAGTAAGGATGTTTTGTTAATCTTGTAGTGCTCTATCCATCCATGTCTTTGTTTGCAATTATGGAGCACCCTAGCTTGAGTCAATCGAGCACTACTTTTGCTACTTCATGAATCTGGGCAGATTTTCTACTTGTTAGCGATTTTGCCAAGGATGTTGTAGTTGATCTGTGCATGCTATGCTATTGTTCTTGCCATGTATAGCTTGCATTTTGTGTATTCTTGATGGGTGTATGCTTAGCTTGTCATGACTTGCTCTGTAGTGAGTGCATCGAGCTTGTAAACATGCCTACTTGATATCTGTTTCAGCATGCTCCAGTTTTCACCAAGTCTGAGAACTGATTATGTTGTTGCCATGTTCACATGCTTGCAATTGTATTTTATGATCCCTTTTGGCTCAAGGTAACTAAGGGACTTTTGTTAAGCTCTTTGAGTAGCTCCATGCCATGCTTTACTTTGCCATGTTCAAGTCCTGTAGCATATAGTTTTGTTGCTCCAAAGTGTGCTACCTGATCTGAAATTCCAGACAAGTGTTAATTTCACTAAGTCTGAAATCTGTTTACCATATGCATTTTTGCCATGCTTGTTTGAAGCTGTTAATGGGTGTATTGGCCGTAGCTCAGTGCTAGACTTTTGTTAAGCATCTTTAATGCATCCCTGCCATGTATTTTGATGCCATGTTTGGGTGTTGTAGCATGTTCATCTTGTTGCATTTAGATGGCTACTTGCTGTAAATCACAAAACGTGGCCATATTTGAATTGCTTGCCATTTCCAAACCGTAACTCCGATTCCGGCATTCTTTATATCGTTTTCAAGCGATTTCATCTCATATTTCCAGTGGAACACTTGGATTCCCATGTTGAGGCTAGGTTCATGCATCCCTTGTCAAATCTTGCATATGCATCACATAATGCATCCCGTATAGCATACCATCCTTGCATCATGTTGTTTGAGTTTGCACGTGGTTGATTGTATTCCGTTTGCTTGTTTGTCTTGTTTGGGTAGAGCCGGGAGACAAGTTCGCTAACGAGGAGCCCATTGAGTTTGCTTTCGAGGATCCAGTCAACTCTGACAACTTTGCAGGCAAGATGATCATACCCTCGAAATCACTACTATCTTTGCTTTGCTAGATGCTCGCTCTTTTGCTATGCCAATGCTACGATGCCTACCACTTGCTTTCAAGCCTCCCAAAATGCCATGTCAAACCTCTAACCCACCATGTCCTAGCAAACCGTTGATTGGCTATGTTACCGCTTTGCTCAGCCCCTCTTATAGCGTCGCTAGTTGCAGGTGAAGATTGGAGGTCCTTCCTTTTTGGAACATTATTTACTTGTTGGGATACCATTATATTATCTTGTTATCTTAATGCATCTATATACTTGGTAAAGGGTGGAAGGCTCGGCCTCTCGCCTAGTGTTTTGTTCCACTCTTGCCGCCCTAGTTTCCGTCATATCGGTGTTATGTTCCCGGATTTTGCGTTCCTTACGCGGTTGGGTTATAATGGGAACCCCTTGACGGTCCGTTTTGAATAAAACTCCTCCAACAATGCCCAACCTTGGTTTTACCATTTGCCACCTAGCCTTTTCCCTTGGGTTTCGCGGACTCAAGGGTCATCTTATTTTAAACCTCCCGGGCCAGTGCTCCTCTGAGTGTTGGTCCAACCTAGAGCACTGTGCGGGGCCGTCCCTCGGAAACTTGGGTTACGTTGGCTCCTGTACGCTTAGCTTATCCGGTGTGCCCTGAGAACGAGATATGTGCAGCTCCTATCAGGATTTGTCGGCACAGCGGGTGGTGTTGCTGGACTTGTTTTACCATTGTCGGAGTTGTCTTGAAGAACCGGGATACCGAGTCTGATCGGAACGTCTCGGGAGGAGGTCTATTCCTTTGTTGACCGCGAGAGCTTGTCATGGGCTAAGTTGGGACTCCCCTGCAGGGATATGAACTTTCGAAAGCCGTGCCCGCGGTTATGGGCAGATGGGAATTTGTTAATGTCCGGTTGTAGATAACTTAAACCTTAACTTAATAAAAATGAATCAACTGAGTGAGTTACCGTGATGGTCTCTTCTCGGCGGAGTCCGGGAAGTGAACACTGTGTTGGAGTAATGATTGCGCAGGTTGCCCTCTAGTTTCTCGCTCGCGCTTTGCCTTCTCTTCTCGCTCTCTTTTGCGAACAGGATAGCCACCATATATGCTAGTCGCTTGCTGCAGCTCCACTTTTATTTACCTTGCCTTACCTATGAGCTTAAATAGTCTTGATCGCGAGGGTGCAAGATTGCTGAGTCCCTATGGCTCACAGATTACTATTACACCAGATGAAGGGCCTGATGATTCGCTCCAGGTGACGCGCTTGAGCTCAAGTGGGAGTTCGACGAGGACTCTCAACGTTACTATGTTTCCTTTCCTGATGATCAGTGGTGGTGCCCAGTTGGGGTGATCGGGACCGTGTTGCTTGTTGGGTTATCTTTTATTTTGGCACCGTAGTCGGGCCATGAGTGTTTGAATGATGTAATGTTATTTATGTACTTGATTGACGTGGCGAGTGTAAGCCAATTATGTTATCTCCCCTTTTATTATCTATATATTACATGGGATGTTGTCATGATTGCCTAACTTGCGACATTGCTTTCAATGCGGTTATGCCTCTAAGTCGTGCCTCAACACGTGGGAGATATAGCCGTATCGAGGGCGTTACACGTCCCGACTGGGCTCCACTACTGATCAACTGGAAATGGAACAACACAAAGAACGGGATCTTCATCGGGCTCCTCCTTGAGCTTGGTTGCGTCCTCTGCACGGTTCAACGGCACCTGCAAGCTGGTTTGGAAGTATCTGTGAGTCACGGGGACTCAGCAATCTCGCACCCTCACGATCAAGGCTATTTAAGCTTATAGGAAGGGTAAAAGGTATGAGGTGGAGCTGCAGCAAGCGACTAGCATATTTGGTGGCTAACATACGCAAATGAGAGAGAGAAGAGAAGGCAAAAGCACGGTCGAACAACTATGATCAAGAAGTGATCCTAGAACAACCTACGTCAAGCATTACTCCAACACTGTGTTCACTTCCCGAACTCCGCCGGGAAGAGACCATCACGGTTACACACGCGGTTGATGTATTTTAATTAAGGTCAAGTTCAGGTTTTCTACAACCGGACATTAACAAATTACCATCTGCCCATAACCGCGGGCACGGCTTTCGAAAGTTCAAATCCCTGCAGGGGTGTCCCAACTTAGCCCATCACAAGCTCTCACGGTCAACAAAGGATATTCCTTCTCCCAAGACAATCCGATTAGACTCGGCATCCCGGTTACAAGACATCCTCGACAATGGTAAAACAAGTCCAGCAACACCGCCCGAATGTGCCGACAAATCCCGATAGGAGCTGCACATATCTCGTTCTCAGGGCACACTCAGATGAGACATCCTACAAGTAAAACCAACCCTCAAGTTGCCCTGAGGTGGCCCCGCAGTCTACTCGGTCGGACCAACACTTAGAGGAGCACTGGCCTAGGGGGTTTTAAAATAAAGATGACCCTTGAGTCTGCAGAACCCAAGGGAAAGAAAAGGCTAGGTGTCGAATGGTAAAACCAAGGTTGGGCATTGCTGGAGGAGTTTTATTCAAGGCGAACTGTCAAGGGGTTCCCATTATAACCCAACCGCGTAAGGAACGCAAAATCCGGGAACATAACACCGATATGATAGAAACTAGGGCGGCAAGAGTGGAACAAAACACCAGGCATAAGGCCGCGCTTTCCACCCTTTACCAAGTATATAGATGCATTAATTAAATAAGAGGTATTCTGATATCCCAAACAAATAATCATGTTCCAAACAAGGAACAACATAGCCATGTTCCAACAAGGAACAAACTTCATCTTCACCTGCAACTAACAACGCTATAAGAGGGGCTGAGCAAAGCGGTAACATAGCCAAACAACGGTTTGCTAGGACAAGGTGGGTTAGAGGCATGGTTCGACAATATATGAGGCATGATAAGCAAGTGGTAGGTATCGCAGCATAGGCATAGCAAAAGAGCGAGCATCTAGCAAGCAAAGATAGAAGTGATTTCGAGGGTATGGTCATGTTGCCTGAGATCCCGCAAGGAAGAAGAACGAGTCCATGAAGAAGACAAACGGGCGTAGTCGAACGAATCCTCACAACTCCGGAATGAAATCGAAGCTAACGCGAGAAGCAACCCGGAAAGAAGCAAACACCATAGTAAACAACCATCACATAATCATGGCATGATGCACAACCAAGTATGATGCATGTCCGGTTTAAATATGCATGGCATGGCAAAGTGCACAAACAATACTACAAATTAAGTGGAGCTCAACTTGCACCGAGTTGCATGTTGAAGAAACACCACATTCAAGTTATTTAGTTCGATCTCGTTTATGTACCCAACAATATTAAATGTTGTTAAACATGGCAAGAGGGTGAAGCAAATGAAAACTACCTATCTAGGCAAGTTTAAATGAGGCCGGAACGACAAACAAC
Source organism: Triticum urartu (assembly GCF_056163025.1). Taxonomy (NCBI): domain Eukaryota; kingdom Viridiplantae; phylum Streptophyta; class Magnoliopsida; order Poales; family Poaceae; genus Triticum; species Triticum urartu. The sequence continues at coordinate 303,356,253 of NC_141876.1, forward strand.
AAGTCCGGAAACTCCTCATGTGCAAAATATGGATTTGGTACTGTTCTGCCCTAAACACAATTTTAGAGTTATTAAACATGCAAAGTAAATCCACCATGTTAAACTAGGCATTTTTCTACCCCATTTACATATAAAGATTATTAAATTTGGAGCTACGGTTATTTAGTTATGAATTAAAACATTTTAGCATGGCATAGGAGCAAATTTAAACAAACATCATTTTAAACATTTTAAACATGGGTGAAAGTGACATATTATGAAACTAGACACAATTTTAAGCAAGTTTCATATATTAAGTTTTTACACGTGATGCTTAGTTTGTGAGTTAAAATATGCATGAAGTTTAAGGGTGTTTCTGCAAAACTGGCACTCTCTGGGAAAAAGCTAAATTCACTGGATAGGAAAAAAACATGATGGCCTGGAACTGAATTGGCCCAGCAGCAGGAAAAGAAAGGTGGGGCGCTGGGGGTAGCCTGACCCATGGGCCTTGGCCCGACTCGGTTGAGAGGCTGGGCCGCAGCGACTTGATGGGCCGCGGGAGGGGCGCGATGAGGCATGAAGCGAGGCCGGCCCGTGCGAGCGATGCAGTCAACGCGTCGAGTGGAGCGGCGCTTGTCTTTCGATCCAGAGGAAGAAGGGCGCGGCGCTGGTCTCCCTCGCGACAGAGACAGCAGGGACATGGCGAAGATACAACGGACGGGGCGCGGCTCGATGAAGAGGAGCAGCAGCGGACACGCCGGCGCTGAGGACTCTGGCGGCGCAGGGGCACCGAGACACTAGGCGACGAGCTGCTCCTGCTCGATGCAGACAGCGGCAGCCAGGGGCGCGAAGGAGGCTGGGAAGACGGGGATGAAAGCCCAGGTGCAGAGGTCGTGAGGTTGTCGGAGCTTGGCGTGGATTCAGATGACGAGGGCAGCGCGGGACTTGACGGAGGAGCTGAAGCAGATTGGCCGGCGGCAGCAAGATGCTTGGAGCTCCATGGCCATGGCAAGGCCTCTGGTCACCTGAGAGGGAGAGAGATTGGGGCATGAGAGAGTGAGATCGGGGAAGGAAGGCAGGGAGGCGACGGGGAGCTGCAGCATGACCTGGTGCTCCGGTCGGCGAGGCCAAGGGAGGTAGATGAGGGGGTGGAGGCCGGCGGAAGGGATCGGCACAAGGAGTCCGTTTCCAGCGGCAATCCCCTTCTTGGCAGTACCTGTCCATGGCGGGGAGAGACACGGACGTGAGAGAGCGGGATCAAGAGTGGATAACAGAGGAGGCAAGGAAGGAGGGCAGCGTTGGGGACCTACTGGTCATCGGGGCTTGGCGCGCCAACGAGGGAGGAGGTCGGAGGTTGCGATCTGGTTGGGCGGCGCTGAAAGCAAGGTGGAGCTGGTCGGGGCCGCAAGTTGGATATGGCAGGAGAGGAAAACGAGGAGGATTTGGATGTGGCGGCGCGAGGGGGAAGGATGGGACAGCTCTCCTTGATTTTAGGGTTGGACAATATATATACATCATGTGTATTAGGTTAGGGATTACCTCATCCCTACGATCGTAATCGGATGATCGCGAATAAAATAGTTACTGAGCCCAATTAACAAAACGGAGATGTTTTGTAGATGTTTGGGGATGATCCGGATCCAACGGTGACGACTGTCCGGGTCGGGTCCGGGACAGCTCTCGGACACGCGCGCGAGGAGGGCCGCGGGCACTGTGCAAAGAGGGGTTAGGCGAACGAGGTCAAGTGTGTGGACTGAGAAGAGAGGGGGGAAAAGCAACCCGGCAACCGTTTCCGGAGGCCGGAAACGTCCGATGTTAGACCGGCTATAATGCCGCTATAGTTATCCGTTTAGCCGTCAAACGAACTCCGAATGCGATAAAACTTGGCAGACGGCCTACCTACACTATAATAAGACCGCACGCCAACTTTCAACCCAATCTGAGAACATTTTCCAGACACTTAAAAATAATATTCGGACGTGCCGCGGGCGCGTGCAAGTGTGTCTAGACTCAGAGCGGACAACGGAAGAAAACGGGGAGGCCGGGACGGATGCAAGTTTTGAAAACATGATGATGCAATGCACATGATGACATGGTAAGATGCAACACGAAAGCAAATGACAAGGCAAAACAGCGAAAAACTGGAGGACACCTGGCACATCGGTCTCGGGGCGTTACAGCGCCCTACCCCCCTGGGCGCGCCCCCTACCTCGTGGGCCCACTGGTGGCCCTCCGATGCCCATCTTCTACTATATGAGGTCTTTCGTCCGAGAAAAATCATAAGCTAGCTCACGGGACAAAACTCCGCCGCCACGAGGCGGAACCTTGGCGGAACCAATCTAGGGCTCCGGCGGAGCTGTTCTATCGGGGAAACTTCCTCCGGGAGGGGAAATCATTACCATCGTCATCACAAATGATCCTCTCATCGGGAGGGGGTCAATCTCCATCAACATCTTCACCAGCACCATCTCATCTCAAACCCTAGTTCATCTCTTGTATCCAATCTTTGTATCCAAACCTCATATTGGTACCTGTGGGTTGCTAGTAGTGTTGATTACTCCTTGTAGTTGATGCTAGTTGGTTTACTTGGTGGAAGACAATATGTTCAGATCCATTATGCATATTAATACCCCTATGATTATGAACATGAATATGCTTTGTGAGTAGTTACGTTTGTTCCTGAGGACATGGGAGAAGTCTTGCTATAAGTAGTCATGTGAATTTGGTATTCGTTCGATATTTTGATGAGATGTATGTTGTCATCCCTCTAGTGGTGTCATGTGAACGTCGACTACATGACACTTCACCATTGTTTGGGCCTAGAGGGAGGCATTGGGAAGTAATAAGTAGATGATGGGTTGCTAGAGTGACAGAAGCTTAAACCCTAGTTTATGTGTTGCTTCGTAAGGGGCTGATTTGGATCCATATGTTTCATGCTATGGTTAGGTTTACCTTAATACTTCTGTTGTAGTTGCAGATGCTTGCAATAGGGGTTAATCATAAGTGGGATGCTTGTTGAAGTAAGGGCAGTACCCAAGCACTGGTCCACCCACATATCAAATTATCAAAGTACCGAACGCGAATCATATGAACGTGATGAAAACTAGCTTGATGATAATTCCCATGTGTCCTCGGGAGCGCTTTCGTTTATATAAGAGTTTGTCCAGGCTTGTGCTTTGCTACAAAAAGGATTAGGCCATCTTGCCGCACCTTATTTTACTTGCATTACTTGTTACTCGTTACAAATTACCTTATCACAAAACTATCTGTTACCGATAATTTTATGCTTGCAAGAGTACCTTGCTGAAAACCGCTTATCATTTCCTTCCATTCCTTGTTGGGTTCGACACTCTTACTTATCGAAAAGGCTACGATAGATCCCCTACACTTGTGGGTCATCAGTCACCACCTACTGCATGGTAAGAACTTGTAAGACTTTGAAATTTGCTATACTGTGAGAGTCTTGCCACCACATCCCAGTAGTTCATAGGAACAATATTTTTTGGATTTTGTTTCTTATTTCTACTAATCACGACAAGATCCAGAGTTAATTCAAGGGCTTTGTCGATTGTGGAAGATGTGCCACCATCTAAGCAAATACCACAACCGTCACGAGAGGTGCACAAACATCCAAATGCACATGATCGGATTAATATTTCTATACCATCATTTAATGGCCATTTTAGACTTGCTTTATGTATTGAATGGGACTTCGACATAAATAATATTTTTTCTTCCCATAATTTTGCTGAACGTAAAAAAGTTAAGGTCACGGTTGGTTCATTCACTGGTTATGCTTCAGTTTGGTCGAGCGAATACTGTCGGTTACACCCTGATTATATACCTACTACTTGGGATGATTTGAAACTTGCAATGAGACATACTTTCGTCCCCTCTTATTATACTCGTGACATGATTAAAAAGTTACAACATTTAAAACAAGGTAGTGACACTGTAACAAAATATTATGATGATTTACAAACTATGTTGTTGCTTTCCTCTTTAGAAGAAAGTGAAGAAGATTTTATGGATATATTTTGGGGAGGATTAAATCATGACATTCAGGAGATAATAATTCATGAAAAGTGTTATCATATGGATCATTTGTTTCGTCTTGCTTGCAAAGCTGAACAGGAGATAACAAGATGTGTTGCCCAGAAGACAAACAAGCGGAAGGTGCAAATCCCAAGAGTTGCAACGGTTGTTCCTTCCACCACTACGCCTACTATGACAACAACATCTGTTCTTGTGAGCACTACATCACCTCCACCACGTGACCTGTTGACACCTAGAGTGCCTACATCATATGAGTTGACCCTAAGAGGTAATGATAAAGATATTAATGTTCCAACTCCACATGAGTATGATGAATGTCTTGTCAATTTAAATGCACCATCTGATGAGCCACTCACTACTTTGATCACACCACCTATTTTAGAGGATTATGTTCATGATTTGACTTCGCCATGTGATCAAACACATGCAATAACAACAATTTTTGGTGCACCCATTGAATTAACTCTTGATGCGAAAGAACCATGTGAATCAATGAATAACTCTAATTTGGATCAAATACATTTGAAAATAATTATGCCAATGTTTAACCATTTTTATATAACCTCCAATCGTGGTAATGATCCCGTGTCGAATAACTTGTTGCGTCTTTGTTTATTTAAGCATGTTGTAGCATGTCATTTTGAAACAATTAAAGTTTATTCATTAATGTTGGGATGGTTTAATGATAAGCATTGCCAATCTTTCGATATGAATAAGAGCTTCACTTATATATGCAAACTGAGTTGCAATATTTTCATGCCTTTGACTTCTTATGATAATATATTGGCTTTATAATTCATGACATTTGAAGAGTACTCTTGTATACATGTGGCACTTGTGCCACAACTGAGATCAGTGAAAATGAATGACATATACATATACAACATGTACACCCTTGTCTCTTTTGTTAGCCACATTTCAGATTAAGCAACGCTGATGACGACTTTGTTTTCAAGAAGGGAGGATGATGAGGACATGGCTACAACAGTTACACCCACAACCCCTGCTACTATACCTATTGGACCAATTACTAGAGCTCGCACACGCTAATTAAATTATCAGATACTTTTGTTTCTTGGTATTTTTTCTAATGTTTATGAGAATATGATGCTGCCTAACTTGGATGCATTTGTGTCGATGACAGTTGAAGGGCCTAGCATGGACCAGAAGGATAAACATTAGAGCATGATCAAGCATCGAGATGAAGGTGCACGCGAAGGGAACAAGAACGGAATTTCCAGTGAAGATTTCCGCACTTTGAAGCCACCGTGATGACATACAAGAAGATGGACAAAATATATAAGATGCCCGTTCATAAAATTCGTCCATAGTTTATTATAGGTGCTGCGTCACCTTATTTTTGGACGAGACCCATGTAATTTCGAAATACCTCTTATTAAGCTATCTTTAGAGTCCGTATTGTAGGGGAAACAACTCAGGAGGTGTTTTAGTCCCACCTTGTCAAGGGTGGACAAAATCCCCTCTCTTTCCCCCTATATATACAACCCTTAAGGCACCGTTTAGACTTGGCTTTTGTTTAGATTAAAATTTCGCCATAACTACAACTTCTCGTACTTCATTTGTGTTCAACGACCAGACCAAACCGTCATAGAACCCACCCACGATTGACAAAGGGAATTGCATACGGGGTTGATTGAATCCTCGACATCGTGGTTCATCCGATGAGATCATCGTGGAGCATGTGGGAGCCAACATGGGTATCTAGATCCCGCTATTGGTTATTGACCGGAGAGTCGTCTCGGTCATGTCTGCTTGTCTCCCGAACCCGTAGGGTCTACACACTTAAGGTTCGGTGACGCTAGGGTTGTGAAAATATGTATATGCAGTAACCCGAATGTTGTTCGGAGTCCCGGATGAGATCCCGGGCGTCACGAGGAGTTCCGGAATAGTCCGGAGGTAAAGAATTATATATAGGAAGTGTTGTTTCGGCCATCGGGACAAGTTTCGGGGTCACCGGTATTGTACCGGGACCACCAGAAGGGTCCCGGGGGTCCACCGGGTGGGGCCACCTATCCCGGGGGGCCCCATGGGCTGAAGTGGGAGGGAACCCAGCCCATAGTGGGCTGGGGCGCCACCCCAAGGGCCCATGCGGCTAGGGTTGGGGGAAACCCTAAAGGGGGGCGCCCCCTTGCTTGGGGGCAAGCCCCCCTACCCTAGGCCGCCGCCCCCCCTAGTAGATGCCATCTACTAGGGCCGGCGCCCCCCCCTGGAACCCCTATATATAGTGGGGGAGAGGAGGGACTTCATACACCAGTCCCTGGCGCCTCCCTCTCTCCCCGTTACGTCTCTCTCGCGTAGTATAGGCGAAGCCCTGCTACTGTGATGCCCTGCATCCACCACCACGCCGTCGTGCTGCTGGATCTTCATCAACCTCTCCTCTTCCCTTGCTGGATCAAGAAGGAGGAGACGTCTCCCGTCCCGTACGTGTGTTGAACGCGGAGGTGTCGTCCGTTCGGTGCTTGGTCATCGGTGATTTGGATCACGTCGTGTACGACTACATCATCACCGTTCTTTGAACGCTTCCGCATGCCATCTACAAAGGTATGTAGATGCATCCGATGGCTCGTTGCTAGATGAACTCCTAGATGGATCTTGGTGAAACGAGTAGGAAAATTTTTGTTTTTCTGCAACGTTCCCCAACAGTGGCATCATGAGCTAGGTCTATGCGTAGCTCTTCTTGCGCGAGTAGAACACAATTTGTTGTGGGCGTAGATTTGTCAACTTTCTTGCCGTTACTAGTCTTTTCTTGCTTCAGCGGTATTGTGGGATGAAGCGGCCCGGACCAACCTTACACGTACGCTTACGTGAGACCGGTTCCACCGACTAACATGCACTAGTTGCATAAGGTGGCTGGCGGGTATCTGTCTCTCCCACTTTAGTTGGAGCGGATTCGATGAACAGGGTCCTTATGAAGGGTAAATAGAAGTAGACAAATCACGTTGTGGCTTTAACGTAGGTAAGAAGACGTTCTTGCTAGAACCCTAATTCAGCCACGTAAAACCTGCAACAACAATTAGAGGACGTCTAACTTGTTTTTGCAGCAAGTGGTTTGTGATATGATATGGCCAAAGTTGTGATGAATGATGAATGATCTATATGTGATGTATGAGATGTTCATGCTATTGTAATAGGATTCACGACTTGCATGTCGATGAGTATGACAACCGGCAGGAGCCATAGGAGTTATCTTTATTCTTTTATATGACCTGCGTGTCATTGAGAAACGCCATGTAAATTACTTTACTTTATTGCTAAACGCGTTAGCCATAGTAGTAGAAGTAATAGTTGGCGAGCAACTTCATGGAGACACGATGATGGAGATCATGGTGTCAAGCCGGTGACAAGATGATCATGGAGCCCCAAGATGGAGATCAAAGGAGCTATGTGATATTGGCCATATCATGTCACGTCTATTATTTGATTGCATGTGATGTTTATCATGTTTTTTGCATCTTGTTTACTTAGAACGACGGTAGTAAATAAGATGATCCCTCATAACAATTTCAAGAAGTGTTCTCCCCTAACTGTGCACCGTTGCTAAAGTTCGTCGTTTCTAAGCACGCCGTGATGATCGGGTGTGATGGATCCTTACGTTCACATACAACGGGTGTTGACGACCCTAGCATGTACAGACATGGCCTCGGAACACATGCAAAACACTTAGGGTTAACTTGACGAGCCTAGCATGTACAGACATGGCCTCGGAACACAGAAGACTGAAAGGTCGAGCATGAGTCATATAGAAGATACGATCAACATGAAGATGCTCACCGACGTTGACTAGTCCGTCTCACGTGATGATTGGACACGGTCTAGTTAACCCGGATCATGTAATACTTAGATTACTAGAGGGATGTCTAATCTAAGTGGGAGTTCATTAATAATTTGATTAGATGAACTTAATTATCATGAACTTAGTCTAAATATATTTTACACTATGTCTTGTAGATCAAATGGCCCACGTAGTCCTCAACTTCAACGCGTTCCTAGAGAAAACCAAGCTGAAAGACGATGGCAGCAACTATACGGACTGGGTCCGGAACCTGAGGATCATCCTCATAGCTGCCAAGAAAGATTATGTCCTACAAGCACCGCTAGGTGATCCACCCGTCCCACAGAACCAAGACGTTATGAACGCTTGGCAGACACGTGTTGACGACTACTCCCTCGTTCAGTGCGGCATGCTTTACAGCTTAGAGCCGGGGCTCCAAAAGCGTTTTGAGAGACATGGAGCATATGAGATGTTCGAAGAGCTGAAAATGGTTTTTCAAGCTCATGCCCGGATCGAGAGATATGAAGTCTCCGATAAGTTCTTCAGCTGTAAGATGGAGGAAAATAGTTCTGTCAGTGAGCTCATACTCACTATGTCTGGGTTACATAACCGCTTGTCTCAACTGGGAGTTAATCTCCCGGATGACGCGGTCATTGACAGAATCCTCCAGTCGCTTCCACCTAGCTACAAGAGCTTTTTGATGAACTTCAACATGCAGGGGATGCAAAAGACCATTCCTGAATTGTTCTCAATGCTGAAATCAGCGGAGGTAGAAATCAAGAAGGAACATCAAGTGTTGATGGTCAATAAAACCACTAAGTTCAAGAAAGGCTAGGGTAAAAAGAACTCCAAGAAGGACGGCAAGGAAGTTGCCGCGCCCGGCAAGCAAGCTACCGGGAAGAAGCCAAAGAATGGACCCAAGCCTGAGACAGAGTGCTTTTATTGCAAAGGGAAGGGTCACTGGAAACGGAACTGCCCCAAGTACTTAGCGGACAAGAAGGCCGGCAAAACGAAAGGTATATGTGATATACATGTAATTGATGTGTACCTTACCAGTACTCGTAGTGACTCCTGGGTATTTGATACCGGTGCCGTTGCTCATATTTGTAACTCACAGCAGGAGCTGCGGAATAAACGGAGACTGGCGAAGGACGAGGTGACGATGCGCGTCGGGAATGGTTCCAAGGTTGATGTGATCGCCGTCAGCACGCTGCCTCTACATTTACCTACGGGATTAGTTTTAAACCTCAATAACTGTTATTTAGTGCCAGCTTTGAGCATGAACATTGTATCGGGATCTCGTTTAATACGAGATGGCTACTCATTTAAATCTGAGAATAATAGTTGTTCCATTTATATGAGAGATATGTTTTATGGTCATGCTCCTATGGTAAATGGTTTATTCTTAATGAATCTCGAGCGTATTGCTACACATATTCATAGTGTGAGTACCAAAAGATGTAAGGTTGATAATGATAGTACCACATACTTGTGGCACTGCCGCCTTGGTCACATAGGTGTCAAACGCATGAAGAAGCTCCATACAGATGGACTTTTGGAGTCTCTTGATTATGAATCATTTGACACATGCGAACCATGCCTTATGGGTAAAATGACCAAGACTCCGTTCTCAGGAACAATGGAGCGAGCAACCAACTTATTGGAGATCATACATACTGATGTGTGCGGTCCAATGAGTGTTGAGGCTCGCGGTGGTTATCGTTATGTTCTCACCCTCACTGATGACTTGAGTAGATATGGGTATGTCTACTTAATGAAACATAAGTCTGAAACCTTTGAAAAGTTCAAGGAATTTCAGAGTGAGGTTGAGAATCAACGTGACAGGAAAATCAAGTTTCTACGATCAGATCGTGGAGGAGAATACTTGAGTCACGAATTTGGCACACACTTAAGAAAATGTGGTATAGTTTCACAACTCACGCCGCCTGGAACACCTCAGCATAACGGTGTGTCCGAACGTCGTAATCGCACTCTATTGGATATGGTGCGGTCTATGATGTCTCTTACCGATTTACCGCTATCTTTTTGGGGCTATGCTTTAGAGACTGCCGCATTCACTTTAAATAGGGCACCGTCGAAATCCGTTGGGACGACACCATATGAATTATGGTTTGGGAAGAAACCTAAGTTGTCATTTCTAAAAGTTTGGGGATGCGATGCTTATGTGAAGAAACTTCAACCTGAGAAGCTCGAACCCAAGTCGGAAAAATGCGTCTTCATAGGATACCCAAAGGAAACTATTGGGTACACCTTCTACCTCAGATCCGAAGGCAAGATCTTTGTTGCCAAGAATGGGTCCTTTCTAGAGAAAGAGTTTCTCTCGAAAGAAGTAAGTGGGAGGAAAGTAGAGCTTGATGAAGTATTACCTCTTGAACCGGTAAATGGCGCAACTCAAGAAAATGTTCCTGAGGTGCCTGCACCGACTAGAGAGGAAGTTAATAATAATGATCAAGATACTTCTGATCAAGCTCCTACTGAAATTCGAAGGTCCACAAGGACACGTTCCGCACCAGAGTGGTACGGCAACCCTGTCTTGGAAATCATGTTGTTAGACAACGGTGAACCTTCAAACTATGAAGAAGCGATGGCGGGCCAGGATTCCGAAAAATGGCTGGAAGCCATGAAATCCGATATAGGATCCATGTATGAAAACGAAGTATGGACTTTGACTGACTTGCCCGTTGAACGGCGAGCCATAGAAAATAAATGGATCTTTAAGAGGAAGACTGACGCGGATGGTAATGTGACCATCTATAAAGCTAGGCTTGTCGCTAAGGGTTATCGACAAGTTCAAGGGGTTGACTACGATGAGACTTTCTCACCGGTAGCGAAGCTGAAGTCCGTCCGAATCATGTTAGCAATTGCCGCATTTTATGATTATGAAATTTGGCAAATGGACGTCAAAACGGCATTCCTTAATGGTTTCCTTAAGGAAGAATTGTATATGATGCAGCCGGAAGGTTTTGTCGATCCTAAGAATGCTGACAAGGTGTGCAAGCTCCAACGCTCGATTTATGGGCTGGTGCAAGCATCTCGGAGTTGGAACATTCGCTTTGATGAGATGATCAAAGCGTTTGGGTTTACGCAGACTTATGGAGAAGCCTGCGTTTACAAGAAAGTGAGTGGGAGCTCTGTAGCATTTCTCATATTATATGTAGATGACATACTATTGATGGGAAATGACATAGAACTCTTGGACAGCATCAAGGCCTACTTGAATAAGAGTTTTTCAATGAAGGACCTTGGAGAAGCTGCTTATATATTAGGCATCAAAATCTATAGAGATAGATCAAGACGCCTCATAGGTCTTTCACAAAGCACATACCTTGATAAGATATTGAAGAAGTTCAATATGGATCATTCTAAGAAGGGGTTCTTACCTGTGTTACAAGGTGTGAAATTGAGCTCAGCTCAATGTCGGACCACGGCAGAAGAAATAGAAGAGATGAGTGTCATCCCCTATGCCTCAGCCATAGGTTCTATTATGTATGCCATGCTGTGTACCAGACCTGATGTAAACCTTGCCGTAAGTTTGGTAGGCAGATACCAAAGTAATCCCGGCAAGGAACACTGGACAGCGGTCAAGAATATCCTGAAGTACCTGAAAAGGACTAAGGAAATGTTTCTCGTTTATGGAGGTGACGAAGAGCTCGTCGTAAAGGGTTACGTCGACGCTAGCTTCGACACAGATCTGGATGACTCTAAGTCACAAACCGGATACGTGTATATGTTGAATGGTGGAGCAGTGAGCTGGTGCAGCTGCAAGCAGAGCGTCGTGGCGGGATCTACATGTGAAGCGGAGTACATGGCAGCCTCGGAGGCAGCACATGAAGCAATATGGGTGAAGGAGTTCATCACCGACCTAGGAGTCATACCCAATGCGTCGGGGCCGATCAAGCTCTTCTGTGACAACACTGGAGCTATTGCACTTGCCAAGGAGCCCAGGTTTCACAAGAAGACAAGGCACATCAAGCGTCGCTTCAACTCCATTCGTGAAAATGTTCAAGATGGAGACATAGAGATTTGTAAAGTGCATACGGACCTGAATGTAGCAGATCCATTGACTAAACCTCTCCCTAGAGCAAAACATGATCGACACCAGAATTCCATGGGTGTTCGATTCATCACAATGTAACTAGATTATTAACTCTAGTGCAAGTGGGAGACTGTTGGAAATATGCCCTAGAGGCAATAATAAAAGCATTATTATTATATTTCCTTGTTCATGATAATTGTCTTTATTCATGCTATAATTGTGTTATCCGGAAATCGTAATACATGTGTGAATAGCAGACACCAACATGTCCCTAGTAAGCCTCTAGTTGACTAGCTCGTTGATCAACAGATAGTCATGGTTTCCTGACTATGGACATTGGATGTCATTCATAACGAGATCACATCATTAGGAGAATGATGTGATGGACAAGACCCAATCCTAAACATAGCACAAGATCGTATAGTTCGTTTGCTAGAGTTTTCCAATGTCAAAGTATCTTTCCTTAGACCATGAGATCGTGTAACTCCCGGATACCGTAGGAGTGCTTTGGGTATACCAAACGTCACAACGTAACTGGGTGACTATAAAGGTAGACTACGGGTATCTCCGAAAGTGTCTGTTGGGTTAACATGGATCAAGACTGGGATTTGTCACTCCGTATGACGGAGAGGTATCACTGGGCCCACTCGGTAATGCATCATCATAATGAGCTCAAAGTGACCAAGTGTCTGGTCACAGGATCATGCATTACGGTACGAATAAAGTGACTTGCCGGTAATGAGATTGAACGAGGTATTGGGATACCGACGATCGAATCTCAGGAAAGTAACATATCGATTGACAAAGGGAATTGCATACGGGGTTGATTGAATCCTCGACATCGTGGTTCATCCGATGAGATCATCGTGGAGCATGTGGGAGCCAACATGGGTATCCAGATCCCGCTGTTGGTTATTGACCGGAGAGTCGTCTCGGTCATGTCTGCTTGTCTCCCGAACCCGTAGGGTCTACACACTTAAGGTTCGGTGACTCTAGGGTTGTGAAGATATGTATATGCAGTAACCCGAATGTTGTTCGGAGTCCCGGATGAGATCCCGGACGTCACGAGGAGTTCAGGTATAGTCCGGAGGTAAAGAATTATATATAGGAAGTGCTGTTTCAGCCATCGGGACAAGTTTCGGGGTCACCGGTATTGTATCGGGACCACAGGAAGGGTCCCGGGGGTCCACCGGGTGGGGCCACCTATCCCGGGGGGCCCCATGGGCTGAAGTGGGAGGGAACCCAGCCCATAGTGGGCTGGGGCGCCACCCCAAGGGCCCATGCGGCTAGGGTTGGGGGAAACCCTAAAGGGGGGCGCCCCCTTGCTTGGGGGCAAGCCCCCCACCCTAGGCCGCCGCCCCCCCTAGTAGATGCCATCTACTAGGGCCGGCGCCCCCCCTGGCACCCCTATATATAGTGGGGGAGAGGAGGGACTTCATACACCAGCCCCTGGCACCTCCCTCTCTCCCCGTTACGTCTCTCTCGCGTAGTATAGGCGAAGCCCTGCTACTGTGACGCCCTGCATCCACCACCACGCCGTCGTGCTGCTGGATCTTCATCAACCTCTCCTCTTCCCTTGCTGGATCAAGAAGGAGGAGACGTCTCCCGTCCCGTACGTGTGTTGAACGCGGAGGTGCCGTCCGTTCGGCGCTTGGTCATCGGTGATTTGGATCACGTCGTGTACGACTACATCATCACCGTTCTTTGAACGCTTCCGCACGCCATCTACAAAGGTATGTAGATGCATCCGATGGCTCGTTGCTAGATGAACTCCTAGATGGATCTTGGTGAAACGAGTAGGAAAATTTTTGTTTTTCTGCAACGTTCCCCAACAGTACCTCCACCGCGGATGGAAGACGTTCACATGCAACCACAGCCTGACGGCGGGACTTGTCCTCTACTTCAAGTTAACGGAGGGCAGCCTGCTCTCCGTCAAGTTCTTCGGAGATCTTGAAACTCGCTTGAAGTGCTGCGTGGAGAGCTCCTCCGACGATGAAGATTCCTCCTCAAGCGGGAGTGATGAGGAGGACAGCGACGGCGAGGGAGTCGAGCGGCAGGATGCCGACTCCGACTTCGACTGACCGCGCCGCCCCTGCCTCTACCATGCGCCTTGCCGAGGTCCATCCTCGCCAAGCTCTCCATCGGGGTGCTCCCCATCGTCTCCTTGGGCGGCTGGCGTAGGAGGGCCGGAGAGGGCGAAGAAGGCGGGTGGCAGCCGTCAAATCGGAGTACGCGGGCACCGATGCCTTCATCGCATATTGCCGGCCCGCTGCCTCATCTTCCAGCTTCCCTCCCGGCACCGGGACGTTCTCTTGGTGCCTTCTTCTCCTCGCATCTCACCTAGGCGCTATTTTCGCCCTCCGACCCTCTTGTTCCACCTTCTGAGGAGCGGGACAAGAAAGGGATTATAGGCATCTTATCTTTTTTCAGTTTGTAAGCCTGCGGGCACTTGTTTATTTTAAGACTTGTTATCCCCTTGCTCATGTTTTTAATTCCGTACGAACTGTACCAGTATGGGATGTTTTTAATAAAAAGGGTGCTTGCCGGGTTCTTTGTGCGTGAGCTAGGCCCATGCCAAGGATGAATCCTTGTTATTTTTAATATAAACATGTCGCCCGGCAACAGGCCTTGCCGTCTCGCCACTTTGGTTGACCATTCTCGCGCTCTTGGCGGAGGCAGGGGCGTAGTAGAGTTAGGCCCCTCATTCATCTCCTCGCCATCGTGACTACTACCAAATTCCGACCCAGGAGGTTACTCTTGGGTACAAGAAAGGGGGAGCACGGTGGTTTCAAGAACATAAACGAGGTTTCACATGTCCCAGTTCTATAAGGAAACGCATAACAGGGGGATGAAAGACTTATCTGAATCCGCAGCCCCCGGCAACCTTGGCTTGCCGTGGTTGGATCCTTGTATCTTCAGCCCCCGGCAGTCTTGGCTTGCCGGGGCCGGAGCGCCGGTTCGTTCTCTTTTTCCCAAGCGGCTCAGCAGAAGTGTCTGTGTGCCCTGCGAACCAAAGAGAACAGAAAGACGCACACTCGACCTCTAGGCTAGGTGTTAGTCGCTGCTAAGCAGTATCAACCCTAACCGAGGAAATACTTGACCTAGCATGCATGCTATAACTTAGGGCGCCAGCGCTTCGTTTATTTATGCTCAGGGTCTACACCTGGCTTTGTACAGAGGGTTACATGCCTTGCCGGCAAGGCTCCTACACAAGGTGGTTCGTCGGTAGGCCCGACAACTGTGCCTTATGGGTAAAACTTGCGAAGAGGTTCGATGTTCCAGGAATTGCTTACTGGGATAGCATCTTCAGTCTCCAGGCGGACTACACCGGGCTTGGTGACTCGTATTACCTGATAAGGGCCTTCCCACTTTGGCGTCAACTTGTTGGAATTCTTGGCCGACTGAACGCGCCGGAGAACAAGGTCGCCTTCCTCAAAGCTTCGGGCATGGACCTTGCGGCTGTGGTAGCGGCGCAAGGCTTACTGGTAGCGTGCTGCTCTCACAGCTGCCCGAAGACGATCTTCCTCAAGGAGCGTTGCATCATCTTGCCGCAATCGCTCTTGCTCAAGCTCGTCAGAAGCGAGCAGTCGAGGTGATCCATATATGAGTTATGTGGGGAGAACTACTTCTGCCCCGTATACCAGGGCAAAGGGTGTCTGGCCGGTGGCTCGATTTGGCTCGTCCTGATCGACCAAAGAACCGCCGGCAATTCATCAATCCAGCGCCTTCCGCTTTTGTGCAGCTTGTCAAAAGTCTTTGCTCTTAGGCCTCGCAGTACTTCAGCATTTGCCCTCTCCGCCTAGCCGTTGCTCCGTGGGTGTGCCATGGAAGAAAAACAGACCTTGAACCCGAGGTATTGGCTGTACTGCATGAAGGCGTGGCTTGTGAACTGTGTGCCGTTGTCGGTGATGACTCTGTTTGGCACACCAAAACGGCAGACTAGTCCCTTGAAGAACTTGACGGCTGACTGTGTTGTCACCTTCCTTACTGCTTCCACTTTCGGCTACTTTGTGAACTTGTCGATTGCAACATACAAGTGCTCAAAGCCCCCGACAGCATGGGGGAAGTGGCCCAGTATGTCGAGCCCCCAGACCAAAAATGGCCAGGAGAGAGGAATTGTTTGAAGGGTTGAGCTGGTTGATGAAGCTTCTTTGAATGGAACTGGCACGCTTCACACCTGGTTACTAGTGTCGTTGCATCCTGGAGGGCAGTGGTCCAGAAGAAGCCTTGCCGGAATGCTTTGCCGGCAAGGGCCCTCGACCCTATGTGGGAGCCACATATGCCTCCATGTATCTCTGCCAACAGCTCTAGTCCTTCCTCCCGGGGGATGCACTTCAATTTCACACCATTCAGTCTTTTTCTGTACAGGACGTCATCGACGAACTGGTACAAGGCAGACCGACGGGCTACTTTTTCTGCTTCTTCCTGCTCTTCAGGAAGTTCCCCTGTCTGGAGGAAACGGACAGTATGTTGTGCCCAAGCCGGAGCCTAGGGCTCGACGGAAAGGACCAAAGGCATTTCTTCCGCCATGGGGGCGGCCGTCTCTACGGCCAGGGCTTGGCGCCCTGCCGGAGCCAGTTGCCCCTTGGCAGGCTTGGAATCCATGGCAACACTCTTGCTGGCGACCCCTGGGGGCTCGGCAGGAAAGTACTTGCCAGGGCCCGATTTCCTCCGCTTGTTCCGCTCCGTTGACGGTTCGACGGATGGTTGAGTTAGCCGAAGCAAAAAGGTACCTGGTTCCACATGTAGCTTGAATGCAGCGCGCTTTGACAGGTAGTCAGCGATGTCGTTCTCCGCTCGGGGATCGTGCTCTGCTTGAATACCGTCGAAGCGCTCCTCCAGCTTTCTCACCTCATCTACGTAGGCCTCCATCAATGGACTCTGGTAATCTTTGTTGACTTTTTCTGACGACAAGCTGCGAATCACCCCTGATGATGAGCTTCTTCACCACGAGCTCCGTCGCGATCCTGAGAGCGGCGAGCATCCCCTCATACTCAGCAATGTTGTTTGTGGACATATCCCTGGGAAAGTGCATCTAGATCACATACTTGAGGTGCTCTCCGGTGGGTGCGACAAGCAGCACACCGGAACCGGTGACTTGCAGCGAGAAAGCCCCATCAGAGTACATGATCCAGTCGCGACTTGCCTCCTTGCCGGGGAGAGCGATCTCCTCGATTTCGTTGTCGGGTGTTGAGGTCCATTCTGCAATGAACTCCTCCAAGACTCTACTCTGGATTGTCGAAGTACTTTCAAACTTCAACCCAAAGCTTGACAACTCCAAGGCCCACTCCACAATCCTTCTGGTCGCCTCTGGGTTGTGCCGTATCTGTTGCAACGGGAGGCGGGTGATGGCAGTAATCTTGTGGGCTTGGAAGTAATGACGCACCTTCCTCGAGGCCATAAGGAGGCTAAAGAGCAATTTCTGCACGCCGGAGTACCTGGACCTGGCCCGCTGCAAGAGGGCGCTTACAAAGTAAACTGGGTGTTGCATCATCTTCTTCTTCTGCACCACTTCACTTGGTTGTGTGGGCCCTGCCCCGATGGCGTTGGATTCCGCCGGGGGCCTTGCCTTGCCGGCACTAGGCCCAGTCGGGGGAATCCCTGACTTGCCATCCGCAAGTCCTGCCGTGGCCATTGCCTCTTCGTCGACCTCTCTCTGTGCCACTAGTGCGGCGCTGACCACTTGATTCATTGCCGCCAGATGTTGGGGATCGTAGCAGAAATTTAAAATTTTCTACACATCACCAAGATCAATCTATGGAGTAATCTAGCAATGAGGGGAAGGGGAGTGCATCTACATACCCTTGTAGATCGCTAAGGGGAAGCGTTGCAAGGACGCGAATGAAGGAGTCGTACTTGCAGCGATTCAGATCGCGGTTGATTCCGATCTAAGTGCCAAACAACGGCACCTCCGCGTTCAACACACGTGCAGCCCAGTGACGTCTCCCACGCCTTGATCCAGCAAGGGGAGAAGGAGAGGTTGGGGAAGACTCCGTCCAGCAGCAGCATGACGGCGTGGTGGTGGTGGAGGAGCGCAGAACTCCAGCAGGGCTTCGCCAAGCACTACGAGAGACGAGGAGGGAGAGAGGTAGGGCTGCGCCAAGAGGGAGATGATCTCGTGTGTCTTGCAGCCCCCAATACCTCAAGTATATATAGGGGAAGGGGAGGTGGCTGCGCCCCCTCTAGGGTTCCCACCCCAAGGGGTGCGGCAGCCCTAGATCCCATCTAGGGTGGCGGCCACAAGGGGGAGAGGGGGAGGCGCACCTTGGGTGGGCCTTAGGGCCCATCTGCCCTAGGGTTTGCCCCCCTTCCCTCTTGGAGGCGCCTTGGGCCTTGGTGGCGGGGGCCGCACCAGCCCACCTGGGGATGGTCCCCTCCCATACTTGGCCCACGCAGCCTTCTATGGCTGGTGGCCCCACCTGGTGGACCCCCGGGACCCTCCCGGTGGTCCCGGTACTTTACCGATAGCACCCGAAACATTTCCGGTGACCAAAACAGGACTTCCCATATATAAATCTTTACCTCCGGACCATTCCGGAACTCCTCGTGACGTCCGGGATCTCATCCGGGACTCCGAACAACATTCGGTAACCGCGGATATACTTTCCCTATAACCCTAGCGTCATCGAACCTTAAGTGTGTAGACCCTACGGGCTCGGGAGTCATGCAGACATGGCCGAGACAACTCTCCGGTCAATAACCAACAGCGGGATCTGGATACCCATGTTGGCTCCCACATGCTACACGATGATCTCATCGGATGAACCACGATGTCAAGGATTCAATCAATCCCGTATACAATTCCCTTTGTCTAGCGGTATAGTATTTGCCCGAGATTCGATCGTCGGTATCCCGATACCTTGTTCAATCTCGTTACCGGCAAGTCTCTTTACTCGTTCTGTAACACATCATCCCGTGATCAACTCCTTGGTCACATTGTGCACATTATGATGATGTCCTACCAAGTGGGCCCAGAGATACCTCTCCGTTACACGGAGTGACAAATCCCAGTCTCGATTCATGCCAACCCAACAGACACTTTCGGAGATACCCATAGTGCACCTTTATAGCCACCCAGTTACGTTGTGATGTTTGGCACACCCAAAGCACTCCTACGGTATCCGGGAGTTGCACAATCTCATGGTCTAAGGAAATGATACTTGACATTAGAAAAGCTTTAGTATACGAACTACACGATCTTGTGCTAGGCTTAGGATTGGGTCTTGTCCATCACATCATTCTCCTAATGATGTGATCCCATTATCAACGACATCCAATGTCCATGGTCAGGAAACCGTAACCATCTATTGATCAACGAGCTAGTCAACTACAGGCTTACTAGGGACATGGTCGTGTCAATGTATCCACACATGTATCTGAGTTTCCGATCAATACAATTCTAGCATGGATAATAAAAGATTATCATGAACAAGGAAATATAATAATAACCAATTTATTATTGCCTCTAGGGCATATTTCCAACAGTCTACCACTTGCACTAGAGTCAATAATCTAGTTCACATCGCCATGTGATTAACACTCACAGGTCACATCGCCATGTGACCAACATCCAAAGAGTTTACTAGACTCAATAATCTAGTTCACATCACTATGTGATTAACACTAAATGAGTTCTGGGTTTGGTCATGTTATGCTTGTGAGAGAGGTTGTAGTCAACGGGTCTGCCATATTCAGATCCCTATGTATTTCGCAAAACTTTATGTCATATCGTAGATGCTGCTACCACGTTCCACATGGAGCTATTCCAAATTGTTTCTCCATTATACGTATCCGGTATCTCTACTCAGAGCTATCCGGATAGGTGTTAAGCTTGCATCGACATAACTCTTTACGTCGAACTCTTTATCACCTCCATAACCGAGAAACATTTCCTTATTCCTCTAAGGATAATTTTGACCGCTATCTGGTGATCCACTCCTAGATCACCTTTGTATCCTCTTGCCAGACATGTGGCAAGGCACACATCAGGTGCGGTACTCATCATGGCATACCGTATAGAGCCTATGACAAAAGCATAGGGGACGACCTTCGTCCTTCCTCTTTCTTCTGCCGTGGTCAAGCTTTGAGTCTTACTCAACTTCACACCTTACAACTCAGGTAAGAACCCCTTCTTTGACTGATCTATTTTAAACTCCTTCAAAAACATGTCAAGGTGTGCGTTCTTTGAAAGTACCATCAGGCGTCTTGATCTATCTCTATAGATCTTGATGCCCAATATGTAAGCAGCTTTATCTAGGTCTTCCTTTGAAAAACACTCTTCAAACAACCGTTTATGCTTTCCAGAAATTCTACATTCTTTCGGATCAACAATATGTCATCCACATATACTTATCAGAAATGTTGTAGTGCTCCCACTCACTTTCTTGTAAATACAAGTTTCTAGCAAACATTGTATAAACCTAAAAGCTTTGATCACTCCGTCAAAGCATATATTCCGACTCCGAGATGCTTGCTCTAGTCCATAGAAGGATTGCTGGAGCCAGCATACCTTTTAGCATCCTTAGGATCGACAAAACCTTTTATTGTATCACATACAACTTTTTCTTACGAAAACTGGTAAGAAAACTTGTTTTGACATCCATCTGTCAGATTTCATAATCGAAAAATACAGCTAATGCTAACATGATTCCGACGGACTTAAGCATCGCTACGGGTGGGAAATTCTCATCGTAGTCAACTCCTTGAACTTGTGAAAAGACTCTTTCCCACAAGTCGAGCTTCATAGACAGGAACATTACCGCCCACGTCCGTCTTCTTCTTAAAGATCCATTTATCTCAATGGCTTGCCGATCAATGGGCAAGTCCACCAAAGTCCATACTTTGTTCTGATACATAGATCCTATCTCGGATTTCATGGCTACCATTTGTCGGAATACAGGCCCACCATCGCTTCTCCATAGCTCGTAGGTTCATTGTTGTCTAACAACATGATATCTAAGACAGGATTACCATACCACTCAGGAGTAGTACATGTCCTTGTCGACCTATGAGGTTCGATAGCAACTTGATCCTAAGCTTCATGATCACTATCATTAACTTCCTCTTCAACAGAAGTAGGCGCCACAGAAAACATCTTTCTGTGTTGCATCACTCTCTGGTTGAAGTAAAGGTTCGACAACCTCATCAAGTTCTATCTTCCTCCCACTCAATTCTTTCGAGAGAAACTCCTTCTCGAGAAAGGACCCGTTCTTAGCGACAAACAATTTGCCCTCGGATCTGAGATAGAAGGTATACCCAACTGTCACCTTTGGGTATCCTATGAAGATGTGTTTGTCCGCTTTTGGGTTCGAGCTTCTCCGGCTGAAGCCTTAAGCATCGCAGCCCCAAACATTAAGAAACGACAACTTTGGTTTCTTGCCAAACCAATGTTCATACGACGTTGTCTTAATGGACTTATATGGTGTCCTATCTAAAGTGAATGCAACTGTCTCTAATGCATAACCTCAAAATAATAGCGGTAGATCGGTAAGAGACAACATAGATCGCACCATATCTCATAAGGTTCGATTATGACGTTCGGACACACCATTACGCTGTGGTGTCCCGGGTGGCTTCAACTGCGAAAAAATTCCACAATGTCTTAAGTGATTGCCAAACTCATAACTCAGAAAATCCCCCTTTGATCAGATCGTAGGAACATGATCTTCTTGTTATGATGATTCTTAACTTCACTCTGAAATCGCTTGAACTTTTGAAACGCTTCAGACTTGTGCTTCATTAAGTAAATATACCTATATCTACCCAAATCGTCAGTGAAGATGAGAAAATAGCGATATCCACCGCACGCTTCAATTCTCATTGGATCACACGCATCAGCATGTATGATTTCCAACAAGTCACTTGCCCATTTCATTGTACCTAAAAACGGGGTCTTAGTCATCCTGCCCATGAGGCATGGCTCGCATGTGTCAAGCGATTCAAAATCAAGTGACTCCAAACATCCATCGATATGGAGTTTCTTCATGCATCTTACGCCAATATGACCTAAGCGGTAGTGCCACAAGAAAGTGGTACTATCATTATTAACTCTACATCTTTTGGCGTGAACATGTGTATTACCATGACCGAGATTCAATGAACTGTTCACACAGGGTGCATGACCATGAAAGGTATTATTCATGTAAACAGAATAACCAGTATTCTCTAACTTAAATGAATAATCGTATTTCAATGAACATGATCTAATCATATTCATGCTCAATGTAGACACCTGATAACATTTATCTAGGTTCAATACTAATCCCGAAGGCAGATGGAGCGTGCGATGGTGATCTCATCAACTTTGGAAACACTTCCAACACACATCGTCACCTCGCCCTTAGCCAGTCTCCGTTTAGTCCGTAGCTTTTGCTTCAAGTCATCAATAATAGCAACTGAACCGGTACCCAATACCCAGGTGCTACCAGGAGTACTAGTGAGGTACACATTAATAACACGTATATACTTTGTTGAAGTTGCCAGCCTTCTTATCTACCATGCATTTGGGGTAATTCCGCTACCAGTGACCGTTCCCCTTACAATAGAAGCACTTAGGCTCGGGTTTGGGTTCAACCTTGGGTTCCTTCACTGGAGCGGCAACTGGTTTGCCATCCATGAAGTTTCCCTTCTAGCCCTTGCCCTTCTTGAAACCAGTGGTCTTGTTAAACCATCAACACTTGATGCTCCTTCTTGATTTCTACCTTTTGCGGTCTTAAGCACCGCGAACAGCTCCGGGATCAACTCCATACCTTGCATGTCATAGTTCATCACGAAGATCTAGTAGCTTAGTGATAGTGGCTAGAGAACTCTATCAATCACTATCTTATCTGGGAGTTTAACTCCCACTTGATTTAAGTGATTGTAGCACCCAGACATTCTGAGCGCATGCTCACTAGCTGAGCTATTCTCCTCCATCTTGTTGGCAAAAGAACTTGTCATAGGTCTCATACCTCTCAACACAGGCAAAACCACAACGTTTCTTACGTGGCTGCTATAGGTTTCTAGCAAGAACGTTTCTTACCTATGCCAAAACCACAACGTGATATGCCAATTTCTATTTACCCTTCATAAGGACGCTTTTCATCGAATCCGATCCGACTAAAGTGGGAGAGACAGACACCCGCTAGCCACCTTATGCAACTAGTGCATGTCAGTCGGTGGAACCAGTCTCACGTAAGAGTACGTGTAAGGTCGGTCCGGGCCGCTTCATCCCACGATGCTACCGAATCAAGATAAGACTAGTAACGGCAAGTAAATTGACAAAATCTACGCCCACAACAACTTGTGTTCTACTCGTGCATAGAAACTACGCATAGACCTGGCTCATGATGCCACTGTTGGGGATCGTAGCAGAAATTTAAAATTTTCTACGCATCACCAAGATCAATCTATGGAGTAATCTAGCAACGAGGGGAAGGGGAGTGCATCTACATACCCTTGTAGATTGCTAAGAGGAAGCGTTGCAAGAACGCGGATGAAGGAGTCGTACTCGCAGCGATTTAGATCGCGGTTGATTCCGATCTAAGCGCCGAACAACGGCTCCTCCGTGTTCAACACACGTGCAGCCCGGTGACGTCTCCCACGCCTTGATCCAGCAAGGGGAGAAGGAGAGGTTGGGGAAGACTCCGTCCAGCAGCAGCACGACGGTGTGGTGGTGGTGGAGGAGCGCGGAACTCCAGCAGGGCTTCGCCAAGCACTACGAGAGACGAGGAGGGAGAGAGGTAGGGATGCGCCAAGAGGGAGATGATATCGTGTGTCTTGCAGCCCCCAATAGCTCAAGTATATATAGGGGAAGGGGAGGTGGCTGCGCCCCCTCTAGGGTTCCCACCCCAAGGGGTGCGGCAGCCCTAGATCCCATCTAGGGTGGTGGCCACAAGGGGGAGAGGGGGAGGCGCACCTGGGGTGGGCCTTAGGGCCCATCTGCCCTAGGGTTTGCCCCCCTTCCCTCTTGGAGGCGCCTTGGGCCTTGGTGGGGGGCGCACCAACCCACCTGGGGCTTGTCCCCTCCCACACTTGGCCCACGCAGCCTTCTAGGGCTGGTGGACCCCCGGGACCCTCTCGGTGGTCCCGGTACTTTACCGATAGCACCCGAAACATTTTCGGTGACCAAAACGGGACTTCCCATATATAAATATTTACCTCCGGACCATTCCGGAACTGCTCGTGACATCCGGGATCTCATCCGGGACTCCGAACAACATCCGGTAACCGTGTACATACTTTTCCTATAACCCTAGCGTCATCGAACCTTAAGTGTGTAGACCCTATGGGCTCGGGAGTCATGCAGACATGGCCGAGACAACTCTCCGGTCAATAACCAACATCGGGATCTAGATACCCATGTTGGCTCCCACATGCTCCACGATGATCTCATCGGATGAACCATGATGTCAAGGATTCAATCAATCCCGTATACAATTCCCTTTGTCTAGCGGTATAGTACTTGCCCGAGATTCGATCATCGGTATCCTGATACCTTGTTCAATCTCGTTACCGGAAAGTCTCTTTACTCATTCTGTAACACATCATCCCGTGATCAACTCCTTGGTCACATTGTGCACATTATGATGATGTCCTACCAAGTGGGCCCAAAGATACCTCTCCATTACATGGAGTGACAAATCCCAGTCTCGATTCGTGCCAACCCAACAGACACTTTTGGAGATACCCGTAGTGCACCTTTATAGCCACCCAGTTACGTTGTGATGTTTGGCACACCCAAAGCACTCCTACGGTATCCAGGAGTTGCACAATCTCATGGTCTAAGGAAATGATACTTGACATTAGAAAGGCTTTAGCATACGAACTACACAATCTTGTGCTAGGCTTAGGATTGGGTCTTGTCCATCACATCATTCTCCTAATGATGTGATCCCGTTATCAACGACATCCAATGTCCATGGTCAGGAAACCGTAACCATCTATTGATCAACGAGCTAGTCAACTAGAGGCTTACTAGGGACATGGTGTTGTCTATGTATCCACACATGTATCTGAGTTTCCTATCAATACAATTCTAGAATGGATAATAAACGATTATCATGAACAAGGAAATATAATAATAACCAATTGATTATTGCCTCTAGGGCATATTTCCAACACCAGATACAGCAACAACGACTCTTGTTGTTTAGGCGCAACCAGTATTTGCATCGAGGAAAGGTATTTCTTCAGATCCTGCAACGCCGCCTCGGCCTTTGGGGTCCACTCCATTGGGCCTGCCTTCTTCAAGATTTTGAAAAAGGGAAGGGCACGTTCAGCAGACTTGGAGATGACCTGCTCATGGCGGCAACGCAGCCAGTGAGCCTACGCACATCCTTGTTCCGCTTGGGTGCCTCAATCTTCTCAATAGCCTTGACCTTGTCTGGGTTTGCCTCGATCCCACGCTGCGACACAAAGAACCCAAGAAGTTTTCCTGACGGGAGACCAAAGACACACTTCTCAGGGTTCAGATTGAGGTTGATCTTGCGTAGGTTGGTGAACGTTTCTCCTAGGTCTTGTACAAGGGTTGCCTTGTCCTTGGTTTTGACCACTATGTCGTCCATATATGCTTCCATATTTCTATGTAGCTGGGGCTCAAAACCAATCTGGACCGCCCTTGCGAATGTTGAGCCAGCACTCTTCAACCCGAAAGGCATCCATAAAAAGCAATACGTACCACATGGGGTGATAAAGGTTGTCTTCTCTTCATCTTCTCTTGCCATGAAGATCTGGTGGTAGCCCGAGTAGGTGTCGAGGAATGATAAAAGATCACACCCGGCCGTGGAGTCAACAATCTGGTCGATGCGCGGCAACGGGAAGGGATCCTTAGGACAAGCCTTATGGACATCCGTGTAGTCAATACACAGCCTCCACTTCCCATTTGGGGTTGCCTGGGGCTTTGTAAGCCGTCCCGGTAATCACTATGTCCTTAGTTTCCTGAGCTAGCAGAGCGGAACTGGGCGGCTTGGCTGGTTCTGGGTTAACATTTATGGGATCCGCGGTGATTGGTTGTTCTGGTGGCGGGTCATCCATAGCAGCTTCTGAAACTTGATGCAAAGTCTCGGATGTGGCATGTCTCTCCGGATCAACGGTCTTGGGCTCTTCAGGCGGCTTATCAATTTTCTGCTTCTTGTTGGGCTTTGCATAGCGCTGAAAAGGAAGTACAAGACATAGTTAATATGCCAATTATATGCATCATTAGAAGTGGACAGTATTCACATTCATACCCAGGCACGGTCTTGAAGACTGGGATTTGAGTTCCAGTTGAGTCGCCAGAGGAGGAGTGAGATGTTCACTGGTAATTTGAGTTGGAAGGGTTAGGAGGTTGACGAAAAAGACCGGTCTTGTGATAAGCTAAGTCAGAAATTTGTGAAACCTCGGCACGGCGCTTGCGAGGAACCGATGTGTTGGGTAAACCGGAGGATAAAACCCCACCGCTTCTATTCCGGGTCGTACGCCGAGCTTCATGTTGCTACTTCTTCAAAATAAAGTTGGGATCCAAGTAAGCTAAAGGGTGAGGGAATTTTACTTTCCGGCTTGCTTGTCGAGTTTTCTGTGTTGGCAGAGGTTCTGAGTCAGAGGAAAGAGTAATTACCTCTTCATCATCTGCACGGCTGGCTTCCGCATCATCCTGATAATGGTAATTGTCGATAAGATGTACAAAAATGAGACAAGGGAATCAAGTTCTACCTCTGACTCATCGTCATCATCATCATTGTCATCCAAGTTGAATAGCTCGGCGGGATTAGTCTTCTTCTTGGCAGGTTTTTTGGCGGCTTTGCTTTTTTCCGGGTCTTATTGACCGGGTTATCTAACTTCTTCTTCCAGAAAGGAGAATCGGCCTGCGCAAATAAAGTGGGTTATGAGCAGATAGTTTGAATGAAAGGCAGTGCTTAAGCCGGAAATAGCTTAAAAAGCTTACAGCTGGCGGTTGGTTGTCAATGTAGAAAGGATTCAATCCAACTTTGTTGTAGTCTTCAAGACTCTCATTCAAGAGAGATTTGGTCATATTATTGATGTCATCTTCAGTTATCTCTGTCTGGCAATGGTGAAGCGGATCTTTCAAATTACCGGTATACTCACACATTAAGCCGGCTCGGCGGCTTAGGGGCAATATCCTCCATGAAACCCAGCACCTGACAAGGTCAATATCGGTTAAAGCATTAGCCATGAAGGCTCGAATTTTTGAAAAAATGGGCGCATATTTTGCCCGTTCCTTTGTGTTGATGCATTCTGGAAGATGATGTCTGCTGCTAAGCCGACTGGTGCGGTAACCCGGCAGAGGATTTCCCCTTCTAGAGAAGTGTCTTGGCAATAAAACCAAGTTTGGTTCCAGTCCTTGGGATGACTGGGCAGTGTGGCGGCTGGGAAAGTAGCTTCTTTCCGTTGCTGAATAGAAATGCCACCTAATTCTAGGATGGGCCCATCAGTAAACTCAATCTACCGGTTTAAGTAATAAAATTTCCTGAACAGTTCCACAATGGGCTCCTGTTGATGGTACGCTTTGCAGAACACTTGAAAATTACAAATGTTCGAAACGAAATTTGGTCCGATGTCTTGAGGATGAAGCTTAAAAAAGTGCAGCACATTGCGGAAGAATTTTGAGCCAGGAGGGCTAAAACCCTAGAGAAGATGATAAGTAAAGACAATTACTTCGCCGTCCTTGGGCTTAGGTGGAGTTTCTGTGCCTGGTACCCTCCAATGGATGACATCTTTTTTGGCTAGGACGCCTATTTGAACATAGTTGTTCAAGTCTTCCTCGGTGACCTGGGAAATGACCCAGTTGCATGCAGTGATAGTCTTGCCCATTTTGAGGATGAAGGCCTAAAAGAAGAAACATTGCTGGTTTAAGATTAAACTGCTAAACTGGACCAATGATTCGATGGTAAAAGTGCTATAAACGACAGGCAAAAAGATGAACATGGAAGTACGTGGATATTCATATTGGCGGCTTAAAAGGGGACTAATGGTACCTGTCGGGTTAGGGGTTATGTTGTTAAGCCGTCCAGAGCTTAAAAGTCAAATACATTGTGCATAACCAAACTATGAGGATGAATAAGCAAGCATGGTTAAACCGGAGAATATTATTGGGTTATGCAGGTTATGAAGCGTATGATGGCAGCTTAAATGGGGCCTAATGTTATATGATGGATCACGGTTTATGGTATGAGCCGCCATGGTAGTTATGGTACTTCAAATCTATCAGTGAAATTTTTGCTGAGTGATGGACAAATAGATTTCACAAACTGGAGTTGTAACTTTGGATCTGCAGCAGTTCGGAAAAGGCAGTAAATTCTAAACCTAAGGTGGCGGCAGCAGAAAAGTTCTTGTGCTCCGATGAGATCTTCTATGGAGAGAATGTATTATGATGTTAGAAACGAATGCTAAACTGCTACCGCACAAGTTTCATGCCATGTTCAGATCAAAAAGCTACTCGAGCTAAAGGAGAAAATGAAGAACGACGAAGAACAGCAATGAACAAAGCAAACCCTAATGCTGATCTGAGGTATAAGGAGATGAGTACTTACAAACGTTGATGGACATCGGTGGTGCGCCGGCGTTCTCTGGTCTAATCAGGTTGATGCAGCGGCCTGAGTTGGTGCAGCGGACGGAGGTTGACGGAGGCGGAGCTCGGTTTGTAGAGGAGTCCCGAGAGGAAGACGAAGACAAGGGGACGAGGGGGAAAAACTGAAGACACGGACCCCCCCTCCCTATTTATAAGGCAATGATCATATGGCATGTGCGGTAATCGAGGAGGCCGAAAAATGGTTATGAGGCTATACGAACGCCTCGATTTTTGGGATATTCATTGAAGCAAAAGATCCATTGAGATATACTAAGCTCTAGGTGAAGTTAATGCAAGACGACGTCATGGCGGGGTTAACATGATTCTATCAGCTGATGTCATGGCGGGTTACAGCAAAGTTCATAGAATGGACGATGCGAGATTTTGACAAGTCAAGCATTAAAGATTGATGTGAACATGTCCAAATCAACATGAGGCCTAATGTTGGGGATATAACTACTGGGTATGACCGGCCTAGGAGGGGCTGGGTCATACCACTGGCGATTTATAAATGAAGATGGCGGGTCATGGCAAGCCTATTGACGGCCCAAGACCCAGAGGCGACTTGAGGCCCAAGAGGATGAACCGCCATATGTATGACTTGTGTTGTAAGGCAAGCTTAGTTAGTCACCGAGCTGGACACGTTGTGTATGAGCCGGCAGGGACTCTGTAAGCCGTCGGACATCAACCTATGTATATAAAGTGGTGACCCTGCGGCAGGTTGAGGACAAGAAACAAGAGATCGAGAACTAGGTCAAGCGTATTCGCTCCTTGGTAATCGAAACCCAAGCAATACAACCCCAAACTGGAGTAGGCCTTTACCTCGTTGCGAGAGGCCGAACCAGTATAAACTCTCTATGTCCTTTGTCCCGATTAACCCCTTCAAGCTAACTACGTCGCGATGGCTCCACATCTAAGTCCTTTTGCTAGGGCATCTACCATGTTAAATCCACGACAAATGTGATCATGAAAACAGTTCTGGACACAACGTTCATAAGTCACCTGTGCACTCTTAAGCCCGAAAGGCATAGACACAGAGCAGAAAGCTCCAAAAGGTGTGATAAAAGTCTTCTTCTCTTGGTCTTTAATAGTCATCTTGATCTAATGATAACCAGAATAAGCATCCAGGATACTCAAACACTCACAACCCACTGTGGCATCTATGACCTGATCCATACAGGGAAGAGCAAAAGGATCGGCTGGATAGGCCTTATTGAGGTCTGTATAATCCACACACATATGCCAAGTGCCATTTTTCTTAAGTACCAGCACCGGGTTAGCCAACCACCTTGGGTGAGAAACTTCAACGTTGAACCCGGCTGCCAAGAGCCGGGCCACCTCTTCCCCAATGGCCTTACGTCTTTCTTCATTAAAACGGCGAAGGAATTGCTTGACCGGCTTAAACTTAGGATCAATATTGAGAGTGTGCTCAGTGAGTTCTCTCGGTACACATGGCATGTCTGAAGGCTTCCATGCAAAGATGTCCCAATTCTCACGGATGAACTCCATGAGCATGCTTTCCTATTTCGGATCCATGTTAGCACTTATAGTGAACTGCTGGTTGAGTCGACGGGGACAAAGTCAACCTGTTTGGTGTCATCCGCCGACTTAAATTTCAACAAAGGGTCTTGCTCCATGGTAGGCTTCTTGAAAGGGGTCATATCAGCTAGGTCAACATTATCTTTATAAAACTTAAGCTCCTCCATGGCACAAGCAGACTCAACATAGGCAGCATCACCTTACGTCCTGGCATCTTAAGCTGCAGATACACATAACTAGGTCGTGCCATAAACTTGGCATAAGCTGTCCGACCAAACAAGGCATGGTAAGGGCTTTTCATCTTAACCACTTCGAACCACAATGTCTCTGCCCTGTAATCATAATCATCGCCAAAGGCCACTTCTAAGGCAATTTTACCAACTGGGTATGCCGACTTACCAGGTACCACGCCATGAAAGGCTGTAGAAGACGTCTTAAGATCTTTGTGAGTCAAATTCATTCGGCGAAAGGTATCATAATAAAGGATATTGATGTTGCTTCCATCATCCATGAGGACTTTAGTGAATTTGTAATCCCCAACATGAGGAGCTACCACCAGTGCTAGCTGACCTGGATTATCAACCTGGGGTGGGTGATCTTCTCTACTCCATGTGATTGGTTGCTCTGGCTATCACAAGTAACGCGATGTCGCCGGCTCAACTTAATTGACCGCGCGCTTATGAACCTACTGATCTCTCTTGCAAAGACTTGTGGTGAAAACATGACACTGGCCACTGTTAAGCTGCTTCGGATTACTCTGATATCCTGACTATTGTTGCTAATTACCGTGACTGGGCTGTTTATTATAACCACTCTGATTACCCTATCCTTGATATACAGAACTTGAGCCGCCGCCCCCAAAGTCGGGCCTGTGTGAGACGGGTCCTGACCCGCCAGCAGGGTCCTGGAATTCTTGTATTCCTTCATAATAAAGCAATCCTTCCACAGATGACCCGCTGGCTTATTCGGAAGACTATGTTTGGCCAAGGTTCATTCAACATCGCTTCTAGGTTAAATCTTGGTCCTCCAAACTACGGCTTACCATTACGACGCTGATTGTTGTGTTGTGCATTGGTGTTGGCCACAAAATCTGATCTGCCATCGATTTGCATGCACTTGCCACCATTCCCCTGGTTATGACCCAAACACCTTCAAGCGCGCCCGGAGTAATCAGCAACAGGACCGCCTGGCACGTTCCAAGCTCGCATAGCAATGCGGCCCCCACCCCGGCCCAAGCCAAACGGCGAAATTCGTGCCACGCGTACATAATTACGCATTAAAAATACCATGGGCACAGGCGGGGAGGGGGCATGACTACGGCACGCCCCAAGACGCGGCTTAAACCGCACTAGGGGCTTCCCGTTTTGTTATTTTTTTTCTTTTCAGGACTTTAATCTCTTGAAACCCGGTCCGGTAGCATGATTGCCGAACATATGATGCAGCAACCAAGAAGGCAGAAAGCTACGTCACACCATGGAACTCCCAGGTGGATTACGATAACGAGTGTAATACTTGCCTTAATACTATTCTTCAGCTCGCCCTTGGAGGCGACATAGTCCTACTTTTTGCTTATTGCACTGCGTGTATCATTTTGCTTTAATGCACCTTTTTAAATAAACAATGCATAGCATTAAGACTATTATTGCATTCTTCTTATATATATATATATGTGTGTGTGTGTGTGTGTTCATTCCTGACCTACAGCACTCGTACACTCTGGTACGGCCAATACGCTAGGGGCTTAAGCATACCCCACAATACGGCGTGAGAAGTCCGAACACTTACAACAGTGCGGCACCCCGAACTTATAGCATTATATGCATCAGCTCCGAATCATGTCTTGGGTCAATAGTTGGGT